>NC_084667.1:9000000-9220000 GCF_028389875.1 Rhea pennata
TTGAACAAAATCTTAGCTGGCTGACTGATTACAGCTACCTAAATCCTCCTGCAGTTCACTTTGAAGCAGACACAGACAAACAAAAGGTATATGTGAAACAGATATGCCATTAAACAACATCCCTTATAGGTAAATGTACCTCTGCAGTTCTCTTATTTCTTGAACTCAGTGTGTATGTTGGATTTTTTAAAGAATACTGTAGCAGACTCTAAGCGAATTGAAATATTACAAGAGAACACACTGTTTGAGTGAAATTTGTCATTGGTGTTATTACACAGAAACCAGTGAAATTATTCCCTGGATAAAGCTGGCCCTCATGCTTTGGCTGTTCCGTCCTTCTCCACCGGAGAGGACAGGGTTGTGCCAATGTGCATTTAGTCGAACAGAAGATACTGAATGTATAGACTGTAAACTTGTCGGAACAATATGTTCAGGACTGGTTCTTAGGAGTCATGACAACCAATTCAATTACTGTACAGTTTATTGCCAATATATTTGTGTTGAACCTTTTATGGGGCAAGGAGTGTATTAGTGCTTACCTATGACACTGCTAAGGTGGGGGGGAAATCACAGTTCATGGCTTCAAGTTTAATTTTCAAATGAAAAAATAAACAGAATGAAACTTACTTCCTCCCTTCCTGTGTGCCCCTCTCTTTCCTTCAGAAAGAGCTTTTTTGGGGAAAGCTGATACACCTCCTATGCACATAATCAATATGCTCAATTGTGATAGGCACGAGGCGCTTTTGGAGATCATTAATTCACATATAAGCCCCAGAGAGCTGCCTAAGTAGGGTTTGAATAGGCATTAAATTAAATATGCATATGTTTTAAATGCACGTGATTCATTATGCTGCGAAATGAAACTTTCAGCTACTGCTTACAGATCACACCCCCTGACCCCCCAAATCAAGCTGATTTTCTTCTGTATTGATGTTACACTTTAATACAGAAGCCTCTCATACCTCTACTTCAGTAAATTTTTTCTCATATGTTTCCAATGCACTACTATTTTGCAGATGATACAAATAGTCAGTCATCTGGAATTAGTTTTTAAAAGGGTAGAGTATTTAATTTTCCATTGTCTGCACTTTTAAAAGGAGGCACTGTTTAACGCCGTCGACAAGCTGAGAGGAAGCAAAGCAACACCGCTTCACAGCGGAAAGGGTTAAACAGATTTGTATTAATATAGAAGTCAGGCTTTTAATATTCTGCAAATATTAACAAAGAAAGATGATAATGTTGAGTTAATATGGGTTAAGGATAAAATGAAAATAAATTTTTCTGATTGCTAAGTGTTGACACTTTTTTGGCTAGGCCCGCAGCCTTTTCTTGAAGGCTGTGTAATTACAGAAGGCTTTTCCCCTCCTTCCCCCTCCTGCTTCTAGCCCACATTAGTAATGACCCCTTCACTGCTTCAAAAACCACTAATAGTCTTCAGCAAAGGCAAGAAAAATGAACAGGATAAATTGGAATCCACAGTCAGTAATTTGCATCATATGAGGCTGCTTTGGCCACTCACACTCATTCCTGGCCATCAATCGTTCGCTGTCAGGTGCTGCACTCTGCCACCATGATAAATACTCCTCCTAACACTCCGATTCGTCCAAACAATGTAATTGTCCTCTATTCTCCTCTCGGTAATGGAGATAATGAATGACTGCACAAACAAGAAGGATTGCTCATCACAGACACAGGGGTGGCTTCAAACTGCAAAGCCTGGAGTACAAATTTTAATTGACTGAAAACAGAGGTTGAAAGAAAAGAAATCCTGTATTCCACTTCCAAGCCTCCAGACAATCGCTTCTGAGCTTTGCCTTTTCGGTTCGGGGAGGGCATGCGTTATTAAAGGGGGACCAGGAACATGGACCCCCCAAAACAGCGTACAGTGGGACCGCAGAAAATCCCGCCTCTGGAAAGCAGCCACAGAAATGCTGTCCAGTACGCGATGCATGTAAAACACCTCCTTACTTTAATTGCATTTAATCCCAAACTGTGAGGAGACGGTATGATGGAAAAGCTCCTCCAAATGGAAACAGTTCCATTCAGTTAAATACTTATTGTACTGCAAGGAATAATATTTTTTGAAATTTCAGTGGAAATATAACCACACATAAACAGAATTGCATTCAACAGCACAGAGCATGATGGAAATCAGTGAGCCTACTCAGTGTGATAGCCATCCTGGAGCTATTAAGACATTTGAAAATTGGTACACACAAGATCAACAAACACTTAAAAGCTGAGATCTTATCAAAATTCACCTTGCACAGATGGCTTTTATTATTTCTAATTAAGAGTGAGGGACAATAGCACAACTCTAACTTATTTAAATAATATTCTACATTTTGGGGAAGAGAGAGAGGGCTGGTGTTGTTTTCTGCTGTGTTCCCCCCCTCCAACATCAGTGATTCTACGGCTTTTACATGTGAAGTGGACTGTTTATCGGAAAGTGTTCTGGCAGACCGCCACCATATTTCTGAGATTAAAGAAAGGATTGAAAACAATCAGCTTTCTGAGGAACTGAAACCACGACAATATGTTTCTGATTAATTTACAAATATATGTATATATTTAAGGCTAAACTACAGAACCAGAAAATTCCTACTAGTTCGTCTATCACAAGCATTCTTACACTTTATTAGAACAGACATCATATTGAAATAATAAGCATGGGAGGCCTTCATTTCTTCTTTGATCTATATTACTAAATGTCTGACTGGCTCAGATGTAAAATAAACTTTGGTATGTTTGCACTTGAAAACTGTAAAAAGACCACAAGCAATAATTTGTTGTCAGTTTTCATACTGTCTAACTAAAACTATAGTTTAGTCTGTACGCTGCTGGACGCCAGGCGATGTTGGTCCAGTCATCCCCGCAGTGGCTGAACTTTCTTGTAGGAATACGTGCTACGAGATGGAAACAACGATGCGAGATCACTTCATCAGCACGGAAATAGCTGAAACGAATGAGAGGCACAAGTCTCGGCTTTACACGTTTCCCGAATCGCTCCGAACCTGTTGCAAACAAGTGTCACCAAAGCCTTAAATACACAGGTAGGTATTGGCGAAGGGCACCAGAGAGCTCCTCTTTCTCTGCACATCAGAGGGATGTGACTGCACGGCAAAACCCGTGCCAAATGTATTGCACTTCAAGTTATTTAACGATGGCTATTCAGTGTTGTTCTGCCTGATTTTAAAATACTTTTTCTGTGTAAAATTTCTCCTGTCTTGTTGCTTTGCTTCCAGTAAATGAAACAATAATAAATAGTGTTTAAGTGCCATGCATATCCAGTATAGTTGGAATTGTTTTGGCCTGTTTTGAGGTCTAGGAGTTTAAGTACGTATATGTATGTAACAATTTTACTCAGGTTGAGGTATAGATTATAAAATTTTGTATGAAATTCGTTTATTTACTTATTTGGGAAGCTAAGTTCATAAGAAAAAACACACAAGGGAGTTTCTGATCAGGAGGTGAAAGAATCTAAATTATTCACCGTTAAAAATGTGGTGAATACAAAATGCTATGGATTGTTACAATTGTCAAGATTAAGAATACGCTGACAGCCTTTAACTTTTAGCAGCCTATTAAAAACTTTACTTAATTGTCTGTTTAAGAATGAATCTCAGTAACAAATGAGTTAACACTCACAGAAGAGGAAAGCGCTTTGAAAAATCTCGCCACCTCAAACGGTCTCACCACATCTACTGAGTATTTCTTGTCACGGATTGCCAAGGTAACCATGGGTATTGCACGAACTCTTCAGTGCCACTATATGGTCAAATACCAGTGCCACAGAACACCTAACTCTCTATGTACGGATGTTGATGAGACCATGCTTCAGCCGCAGGACTGACCTTCTGAGTGTGTGTGATGGCTGCAACTCATACCGAATGGGGAGAAACCACGACACGCCAGAAGTTTCAAAATCCAACAGCGATGGAGAGTGCTTCAAGCATATTCTTCTGACAGACTATCCAGCATTAGGAGCTCTGTTTACAGCACGGTTCTAGCATCACTAAGATGTTATTCATCTCACCATATCACGGCCTTTTCAATACCTTAACTGTGTAATGTCATCCAAAGTAGGGAAAGAAGAGAGGAGCTTTCACATACACAACTACAGAACCAAGATCACAAAACATGCTTTTAGAAAAGATAAGGGTATCTTCTGAACTAAAAGCATTTCAAGCTTTACTTAAAGCTCCCCTTTTTGATCTAGCTCTCCTGTAATAAATACCCTTCTCTGTTATGTGTATACATGGTGCTAGACACGTCAAAATGGGAGCCAAGCACCAATGCTGATGTTTTGAGCAGAAAGCCACTATAGTGTTGTTACATGCTTGTTACATGAGAAGAGCACTTGTATTAAAAACAGTGAGCACCAAATAAAGGACTTGGGCAGACAGATGGAGCTGGTGACTCAGAGCCGTTGTGGCTGAGGCGACACCAAACACAAGTGCTCCCACCAGTGCTCTGTAGCTGTGTGGCTATACATGAGGGAGAGGTGAACTTACTGCTGTATAGTGTAGAGCTGATTTAAACCATATTGCTGCTAGTAGAGCTCAAACAAAGAGAAATTAAAAACAATGCTAGAACAGACACTTCTTCGGGGCCTAAACGCCCCATTGCTACAATATTCCTAACTGCTGGTCTGATGAGCAAGGGACCAGGAGGACCCATGTCTCTGTGTTTTGCCACTTTTAAAGACATCAGGTAACAGATTCAAAGAGACAAGCTGATGTGCCAGGGAAGTTCAATATACATAAGAGATTTGCTGATGACATATGGCTGCTTTTAGACACAACAACAAAGAAAGATGACCAGCTGTGTGGATTGCAGAATGAAAGCACATTTACAGGAAAAAAAAATAGATGTTCTAAGGAAGGGAAGGAGGATGATTAATAAAGCAATAACACGCAGTATTGTGGTAAAAAGATTCCCATCCCATCTGAAACAGAACAGTGACAGAGAAGCATATTCTCCAGTCTTATGAGAAGAAAAACATTTTGTAATCTTCATACCAAATTTTCCCCCAGACTTCCCACAAAAATGAAAAGGATGATGAATGGCCTGTATAGTCATTTTGAAAATTCTGAATATTCACATGGATCAGAGGGGTGACAATAAGCATTATCGCCTCTCAAGTACAACTGGACTCTATCTCTTGGGAAGAACTGGGCTTTCTGGTAAAAATGTTCATATATTGCCTGTGTCCCAATTTCTAGTCAAGCTATCAAAAATTTCAGGGTTTTGATACATACGAACAAACAGACAATTTGGCTCTGGACATTTTTGATTTAGAATTTTCAGACAGTGAGTTCCCTGAAAGGAGAATAAATAATCATATGGTCTGACATCAGAAACAGGGAAAAGAATCTATGGAGAAAATTAAGAATGGAAAAATGTGACATGGATGGTAGGAAATTAAATGGGGTACTCTGTTGCTAGTAACTAATTAAAAACAATCAAAAAAGAATATGCATCAATTAGTACTCTACAGGAAAATATTAAGGTTGCTACTAAGAGGATTGTAGAGTCAGCTGAGATAACTGGGAATGGTTCTGTTGCAGCTGTGCGTGACAGAATGAATTATAGAAGAGAGATACATCCAAAGTTAGGCTTAACTTTTGTCCATAGATTAGAAAGAGATAAGTTTGCTAGCTATGGAAAAGATGAATGGATAGGGAAAATTGCAGAAATACATTTTAGATATCTAGGAAGCACTGGAGAGAGGAACAATGATATTGGAAAGACAGTTCCCAGGTCAGTCTCCAGGCCTAAAGCACAATGCTTCGTAATAAATCTAACTGTAGTATTACTGCCATTTTCATCTCCTCGATATGATACACTGTCTTCTGGATAGAGAGATATAAAATTCTATTTCCACTGAAATCAGTGAGAGTTTTGCCATTATCATCTTTGAAATTGGATTTGGAGCCTAATTTAAGAAACTCAACCTTTGGGTAAACATATGGAAACGTTACTTTAATCTTGTGAAATACAAATCTGTATTACAAATATTGAAGAGTTTTATGCAATATTTTACAAATATTGTAGAAAAAGATTGAAATGATAAAATTAAATGCTTCTATAGAATAAACTGATAGGCCCTAAAAGAGGCTAAAATTATAGCTATTAGTTAAAGAAGACCAGAACCTGTAATGAAGCTGACACAAAGTCTTTTAAATCATTAACCAATTAATATGATAAAGTAGTCTCAGAAGTAATGAAGAAAAAAAAAAAACTACTATAAACACTAAAGTAAAAATCCTACAGGAAAGGTCCTAAAGTGATAGGCAGAATTAAACTATAAGACAGGGATAATACCTTAAAATAGTTCTATCTCTAACTTAAAATGAATTTTCTCATCAGGTTCTGCTCTATTAATCCCTTAAGAGAGAGCAAGAACAAAGATGGGGGTGAGAACACCCTACCCACCTCAAGCCAAGAAAATAATCAAGATTACTAAAATAGAGTCTCCTTCAGTAATATCAAGATGCAGAGCCAGGTCCCTTTCCGTGGAGTAACAGAATGGAACTATCTGGTGAGCCCTAGATTTTTCTTCTGCCCAATGTGAACTATTAACTATTGACAGGTTTACCAAAAATCTCTGCTTATGCTAGAGGTGGACCCAAACAGTACAATTTGGATGCAAACCTCCATTTTCAACTCTATATAGTTACTGGTTTTGTATTAAAACACTCTAGAAATAGGGATGTTTGTGAATATCAGATCCCAGTGTGTGACTGTTCTCAAATTTTGGATATATTCAGCTCCAGGATTTTGTTTCAGGCTCATCTAGATTACTGGCTATGACTGAGGCAGATGACCATTTCATATCAGATCTTTGAACTTGGCCTTTACCGTTTGGAGTAGGACCTCGTGACATATTTAGGAATGGATATCCACACAGCACAGTTACAGATGCATCTGAGATGCCATCTCACTGGCTAATTCTTTTTTCAAGATTACATAAGCAGAAGAACCTCAGACTATGTGTTTGAAAAATTCAGGAACACATGTGAGGATTTTCACAAATCTGGACCCAGACAGTCCCAGTGCCCTGCCTTGCAATAAACCCAGGGAATCAGCTCCTGCAGGGCTGATTTAATTGAATTTAAACCTCTATATAACCTGCCAGAGCTGGTTCCTTTTTGATTGCTGTAAACCAAATTTTTACGGAAAACTGCTTGGGAATGCATCATGAAAGAATACAGGGTTCACAAAGCCCTAAAGATAAAGCTCAATTTCATTTTTCTGCTCTATAGATAGGATTTACAATTGACAGAAAAAAAAATATGCCCAATATGAAAGATAATGGACAAGGAACCGGTAGATTCATTCAGTAACCGACTTCTGTTAGCAGGGATAGAGAACTGCATAAATCAAGGTTTCAAGGAAGCACAGAAAAGGGATTACATAACATGTAGACAAGGACTAACATGGCTAGGAGAAGATTAGATACCTTAAACATTCGAGACAGTAAAATGTTCTCAATTATTTCAAAGGAAAGGAAGGTTGCAAATTAATCAGATATAAACACGCAGAACTCCAGAAGTAAGAGTGTTAAATACTGCTCCATCCTATAAAGGAGTATGTCACGTAGTTACGGACTACTTAGTGAAATATCCGTTGCTGAATATCCAGAACAGTTTTCTGAACTTCAGCAATATAGAAATAGAAAAGCCTAATATGGTGAGGAAGGCAACATGGATTTATGACAGCAAGGTCTTTCTTAATTAACTTGTGAGTGTTCTTAAATAATGTTATCACCGGAGCAGAGGAATGGAAATGCCATAGATAAGATCTGTTTCGCTTTTCTTACAGCACTTGATATAATTTCAGATTAAAGACTATCAAGTGGAAATGTCTCCGAAACAAGCAACAACAAGTGGTAGGAGGAGCCTGCTGGTGGGGAGACTCTTCTTACTTTTATACGTAATTGAGTTAGGCAACAATATCAGATAAAGCTAGAAATACAAAAGATTTATGCACTGTTAGGCATGAAAGGTATGCTAAAGGGCTGACCTACCACCCCACAAAGGCAATGGAAGTTCTCTATGGGCTTCAATAGGAGCTGGCTTGTAAATTTATTAGTCGCTTTTACTGATTAATATGTAAAGCCATTTTTTCTTGAGACGCAGATGCTATTATGTAAATTGTGCAAAAATGGTGCCGGAAAATGTAATTAATATTTTCTGAAGCATCTTGACTATAATACGTGAACAGAAGTTTTAACAGGCACAAAACCATGTACATCAGCTCCTTCCCCATCTTACTGCATGGTAGTTAACAAGCTCTGTTCCTTGGTCTTTAGTTTATTTCATGATACTTCAGTTTCTGCTATTACGTAGATCTTGGGCTTGTCTTTTGCTTCTCTTTAATTCAGAGTCGTTGTACACCCACAAGGCTAAATAAAGTCAACAGAGTTCAAAACCATATCTTATTTCTTATTTTAATATACAAATGGATTACACAGGTCCCATCATATCACAAATATTATACTAAACACTCTGAAGCCCATGGACTATATGCTCAAGTCACATGTAGGAGATTAAAATATACTCCTCATTTAATGTGAATTAGGTACTGCTGCTGTACAAACTGCAATACATCTGTTACTAAGGAAAATCTAAGCTGCCCAGAACAGATTTCTTCAGCCTCAAAATTTATAATCTCGGAGATGATGCAGCTGACTTGGAAAACAAATACTATAATTTGACGTGTTGTATTGAAAACTAAAAGTTGTCTGTTTTTAACACATTTGGCGCTGGATGCTGGCAGCAATACTCACACAGCACTTTCTTCCGTGTGTGACCCCTTTGAGTTTCACTGGACTATACACAGAATAAAACATTAATCAATGCAAGCAAGGTGTCAGAGTCTGGCTCATAGACAGAGGACCAGAGAGAGAACTTTGTTTTGGTTATTCTCTAAGCAGAAGACTTTGAATTTCCTTTTCACCTAAGCTACATCTGCTGAGCTGGTTTATTACAAAAGAAATGGGAACTATGGCAATACATAGCTCCAAGAGTCCCATTCATACCATAAATATGTGAGGCCATGGCTCTGGGCAAGCTTTTCAACACATTCAGTAGCAGGATTTGATAGACTGCAACAGCTAGCTCTCATTGCACCTCTTAATTTGCTTGCTGGAACTTGGCAATTTACCTTTCAAGAGCCACAGACCAAGTGGATATCTGTTTGGCACACACAAAAGTTCTTTTCAGGGATCTAGTGAAAGGGTAAGGTATGGTCTGCAGCTTAATGAAGTTATAAGCTAGTGACATATCTTGCCAGAAATATTCCTGGCTTACTAAAAAAAAAAAAAAAAACAAAAAAAAAAACTAGTCATCACAAAATCAGGGATTATGTTTTAATTTTTTATATACATAACTTAACCTGTACTTAGCTACTTATGCATATACTGAATTTGTAAAGCAAAAACAACTACCACAACAACTTTTGCAGTACAAAGGCTCCACGTTACTAACGAAATCCCAAACCATTCATAGTTAAGGCCAGGTTTGTTGAAAAGTTTATTTGAATTTTGGCAAACCTTGTAAGACTTTTGGGCACAGTGCTGCAATTGATGTTTTCATGTGGCAACTAGGTGAAACCGCAGTAGTTTAGGCTAAGTCTCACGCCAAGTCTGAACGCAAAACCTCAACGATGAGCTCTAAGCTATGAATTTACATAGATTTACAAACATTTCCACAGAAGAATTCTGCAAAGTGACACTGCAGCTCAGTTCTTAAATGGATATCCACTTTCCAAAGCATACACGGATTGTGCAGCCAGGATAACTGAATACTACGTGCTACCTTCTTCCTCTCGAGTTGTCTCCTTTGCCTCGGGTCCTACGCAGGTGGGTTATTTGTACAGTGGCAACCTGTGTGCAGGATTTTGTCCTTGCTGACAGAGCAAGCCCGGGAGCACCGTCTCTCTGAGGAGCCGAGAAGGGAATCTGGCCAGCTTTTAGCAGCTGACGGGAAGAAAGAAGGGAACGGCGGTAGCCAATATTGAACTAGCAAGCTAGTGGTCGTCGTTATAAGGTTTAGAGTAAAAATGATGAGGCGATGAGATTTAGCGGCATAGGCGGAGGGCTCTGAACTAAAGATCTTAGGAAACGGGCTTCTTGGGTGCAGGGCAGTAAAACGTGGGCCTAAAACGAATGAGGATCTCTGAGAACGTATTATGTCTGGTTTGAGAGCATTTATCAGTGCACGTGTCTCTCGTTTAACTGGTTATGATCACGATCACACTTAAATTTAATCAGCCACTGGAAAGCAGAGCATGTCTGCGGGGTGGGAGGGCAAAGCGATGGGTGGAAAGGCAGGAGCTCTGCAAGGTGCGCTTGGGGTAGGCAGCCGTGAGGATGGCAGTGCAAGGACAGAGCCGATGTGTTCTGGAAAAGCATTTGGCTGAGCCTCGGGGAGGCAGCTCGGAGTGGGGAAGCGAGTCGTTCTGGGGGCGGCTGGGGGCAGGCAGGGGCTGCGGAGCGCGAGGGTGCCGCGAAGGCTGCGGGGCGAGGTGGGAAGGGGCTGGCTACCGCCCCGGCGCCGCTGCCGGAGTCGCCGAGCTGCCCTGGGGGCCAGGCGAAATTTTATAGAGAGTTTAAATTAATTTGTGCATAGGTCCCAAGCTCTGGAAATAAATACAGCTCGTTCAGAACCACAGTTGTCTGGCTCTTTTTTTTTTTTTTTTTTTTTTTCCTTTTTCTTCCCTTCTTTAATTTCCACAACTTGCCAGTAGTCCTGGGTGAAGTGACACTCACAATAAAGCACGGGTCAATGTTCTGCCTCGCAGTAAGACCGAGCCCCGCATGCAGATTTCCACAGGCTTGAAAAGGGAAAAGCAGGAAAACGCGCACACCCCCCGGTACGTACGTGCGTACGAAACAGTAGACACTAACATCTGCCAGAGATCTGTAACATTTTTTAAATATTTACTACGGAAACGTTAAAAGAATGTGGTGTGTTTACACACTAGAAGGCCTTCACGCAAAGTGTTTTCAGCAGAAAGGTGCACTGTTTTGCTCTGCGGTAGGAGCCCTGAGCTGCTGTTAATCTCGAGAGAAGCAAAAAGTATTCCGTGCCCCCTCAGAAAAGCATTAGGCACCGAGAGATGCTGGCAGGTGTGAAGCAGCAGAATTGGAGCGAGGTGGTTAACTCGCCTGCTTTCAGTGATAGTTAGGCCTTGAGCATATTAAATTACTTTTGAAAATTTTGACAAGGTGTTCACCTGCATTTTTAGGCACCTGAATACCTTTCAAGTCTCATCTTAATGGAGCCTGTTGACCCTTCCACACATATTTGATTACCTCCCTTGAGAGTGACTGTGCAGCACGTTCAGTGCACAGCTACCACTATCGCCAAGTGAGATTAAAGTGTGTCAGTGCTGCGAGGGCTTGTGGAGGCTCCATAAACCCCCAAGAGATTAGGTAACTTCAAATGAAAGCAAAGTAATTTACTTGATCTTTTACTGCCCGTTTCTTGTGGGCAGCCTTTTAATAAAATCTCCTTAAAACCAATAAAATATATTTATAACAAAGTACCACACTCCTACCAACAATCTGCGAGCTGGTACATACACTTCACGGCTTATAAACTGACACAGTGTAATAGCTGCACGGTTCCTAGCAGCTGTCTCTCACACCATGTGTCCTGCCCGAGCGGAGACGGAGATTCAGACATGTTGCTCAAAAACTGGGATTATCCTGAAATTTCCAGATTGGCAACCCAGAAACAACTGATTCCCTAAAAGCAAGGAAGGTGGAAAAATGAGAAGTCCAAAATCTGAGTTCTATCTAAGAGGATTATATCTAAGACCTTGCAAGTGTTTCAGGGGATGGTAACCTCTCCTGCAAACCGCAGACAGAACCTTTTTACAGCCTAGCCTTCTACCTCAATCTGTTCCACTTGGGAGCAGTGACATCTTTTTTCAGCTGATTTTTCATCCTTAAAAGACCTATCTTTTCCATTTTTGTGATGAACATGCCTCCACTGAATCTGCCAAGTAGTTGGACAAGACAGGAGGTCACTCATCGCAGATGACACAGAAAGCTATCACAGACCCTGTTACGTGGTGCAGAAGAAGCTAGAAAAAGTCCTTTTGCAATGTTTACTCACGCACAGTCACGTATAGATATCTACCACATTTTATAGAGGTTTTCTCAGCCCTGCATCTTCAATGAGGGGGAAAAAACAAGATTTGGGCTTTTATTCATAAGCAATACTAAAATGGTGCAATTTGCATCTTTTTAAAATAATGCAGGAACAAAAGTTTTGAGCAATATATGTGCTGTTTTCTTGGCTCTCTAGACACAGTTGAGTTGGCTCATCTAATTATTGGAAGTCAGAACTGACTCTTAGTAAATCATTTGATTTGCATAACATACCTGCTTTTCAAAAACAATGATTTCTTCACCAAAATGCTAGCAACAAGTTGGCTTACTTTTTATAATTTTTTATTAATCAAAAAAAGAAGTAGCCAAGTTTGATTTATTTCATTTTTCAGTAGCGGTGAAGTTGGCGTATTTCCTTCACAAGATTTTAAATTTTCAGCTTCTGTTGGAATTCAGAAGAAAAGTTTCTAAGCGCTCCACGGTGTTACAAAAGACTTATGCCATTTTTGTCTGTTAGCTTAAGTAACTGGACAGTAAATAAAGGTAAAGAATTGCAATAATTTAAAACAATAATTTTTGCATTTCGAGTACTTTCCAGATAGATATCTCAAATTGCTTTATAAATATTAGGGCATACAACCAGCTAAAATCTCTTTATATCCCTCCTTGGAAAAAGAAGGAACGAAAAGATCTGTTTTAGGGTGGAGAAATTAAGATCTAGAGAAACTTAATGCCTGAACCAAGGCCATGAGAGAGGAAGAATGCATAGCAGACAGCAGAACCCAGGGATGAGCTTGCAAAACATGACCGTAAGCTTTTTCGTCAAGAAAAGACAGCTCAATCAGAGAACAGATATTTCAAAGTACATGGAGAGTAGTCAAAATTCTTCTAGATGCAAAAGGAAAGCATTTCAGGTCAATGAATGATGAACAAATTATGATATTTTTCTAATATAGAAAAGTAGTAGTTGCATTTCAGTTAAGCGTAAAATAATTCCTGGAACAGTTAAACAAATATACAGAAACAGTTAGGATATTTTGGAAGGGCTGACATTATGGCTGATTTTCAAAGAAGTTTTAGGTTTAGGGGTGCTAATCCCATCAAAATAAAATAAGAAATGGGTGCCAAACTCCCTGCGGCCCCACTGAAATTCTCAGCTCATATCACTGTAATTGATTGCATGTGAGCACAAATTGGAGTTAAAACAGAGTTTAATTCTATGGTGTACATATGTTCATTTTTTCCTGCCTTCATTCATTCCTCACTTTTTTTTAATGCATCTTTCATTGAGTGATTTACAGTAATGAAGCAGCAACCACAGAGAATACACACTTCCTTCCATACCCCCCAAAAATCCTCAAATATTAAAAAGCAATAACAAACAATGGGCCGTAACATCAGCTGCCGTAAACTGACACCGTTTCTCTGCCAATTTAAGCTAATCCCCTGAATCGTGTGTTCTTCGAGCTTACTCTCAGCAACACCTGCGCAGTAAATAAGGGGAAACATCCAACAGAACCGACTGGGAGACAAATCAGTGAATGCGGAGCTCTGCTTCCATATACATTAGTGAACTTTTCTCCTGACAAACAGGCTATCACCGTATAATGGGCTTCTCCTGAAGTTTACTGCGGCACTGTTTATAATAACATTGCATCCAGCCTGCCTTGTTGGTGCTTTTGCATTGCAGGGTAACAGTTCTGAGGTGGCAGCAAACAGCTTCCGTGCTTGTGTCAGGAGAAATAAAACTGTTATTATTTCATACGCTTCAGAGGCCACCCTCGAACGCGGCAGCTACGCGGAGCTGTTGGGAGCGGCGAGCTCTGCCGCGGAACACCGGGCTGCCCCCTCAACAATAAACCGGCTCCTCTCCAACCCGTGCTTGGCTTCCCGCCAGTCGCCCATTTGCTTTACACCATCAATTTATATTCACTGAGATGGTGTAAGGTTCTAGAACAGCACTGATTATCAAATCTGCCTGCCAAACATATGAGCAGCAAAAGCTGGTCTTCCAGAGTCCTACATGTATAATCCAAGGGCCCGATGCCGCGAGCACTTCGAGGAGGAGCGCCGCTGCTGCGGGCTCCCCGCTGCTCGGGAGGGCTTTCGATCAGCCCCGCGCCGGGACCCGCGCTGCCGGAGCCCGGCGAGGGAGCCCGCAGCTTTTGTCGCGTCTTTCGATTACTTTCGCGTACGGCAACAGTTTGCCAGGGGGTGCTCTCTCCTCCGGTACACTCGGAGCAGTTTTCGAAAAGGCTTTAGCCGCCCAAAACAAAGCAACGGCAGACTAGCAAAAAAAGTTTAAAATCATGAGGGTTTACAAAAAGACCTAAAAATAACACCATTTGATTTTACTTTATTTGCCTTTAGCCTCTAAGGAGCATGTAAATCAAACTCCAGAGCTCTCTATATAGTCATGAGGTCTAGGAACTTGCTCTTTTCTTTAAATGAAAGTTTAGATTCTCAGCAAAAAGTTAACAGAGAGAAGTTCGGGATGGTCTTTAGAAAGACACCAAATGTCATGAAAGCAGCATTCAAGAGAATTGAAAACAGTGTATTAACAACGAATTTTAGCAAATTAATTGGCTTTGCCCATTTTCATTTTTCTTTCACAATGCTTTAAGCTTGTGAGAATTGACCACAATGGTTTTTGTCCATAAGTTGCTTTGCATCTAAAAAGAGTTAGAATATTTCGCGCTTCCTTTTCCACATGGTCCAATATTCTTAGTCCTAATTTGAATCCTTTCGCCTCCTGTGCAATTAGCTCTCCCTGAAGCCAATAGACATCGCCCGTGTGTAAGGAAAGCAGGTCAGGGCTCTAATGAGCAGGAAGTAAGTGTAACAATGAACCGGCAAATGAAGAGGGTTTGCAGAAACAATACAGCTTTCGGGCTGTGAAGCAAGCCTGTAGAGATAAAGACGCCTACCTACTCTTTTCTTAAGACCTACAATACTGGGCTCACTTAAGGCATTCAGAAGTACGTATGCATTTTCCAAATGTTTCCTAGCTATATTAATCACATCCTAATCCTAAAACGAGCTCCGTGCAAGGAGACTTATGCACCTCCACAGTGCTATCTGCACGATTACAGCCTTTATTGCCAACTATTTGTAAATAAGGATAAAAGTCAGCGTAGGCACCTCTTCAAATGCAACTTTGAAATACCATATGTCCTTATGCTTGTGTTATGTGACGAAACCTGACAGATCAAAGGACCAGATTTCCCACTCTACATTGATTATTTACTATCATTCATTTTCATGCATTTAAATATATGGTTTCTACATCTAGGTTCTTGAGAGCCAGAGAGAAACTTGGATTCAGATTCTGAACTTCACATAGCTTGGGGATCTGGCATTTTGGTTCAGCTTTTTCTTGACATAAACAAGAATGTATCTCAGATGAAGTCCACATTGCCTTCAAACATACTCAAGCTGTCTTCCCCCTTTCCTCCTCTCCAATCTATTCACCTTCTCCCCACAAAAAAGAAAAATCAAATTTCAATTCGTAGCTAGAAATTCATAACAGATTTTGACTGCAGGCATCAACCCTTCAGCCCACTGTGTAAGTCAGTGGAAGTGCTTATGTTGTCTTTCTAAACATAAATTAACAAGTGACCCAACAGAGACAACCGGGCTTCTGACACTTGTCTTTATTGCCCGGTCATAAATTCATAAAGGGATGTATACTACCACCAATCGGTAAGTTTGCTAGATAAACATCAACACCAATTTAATGACTTGTGTACACGTTGTAAACCAGGGAATCTTTATACAAAGAAATCAGATAAATCAAACATGAGCTGAGGCTTAGAGGAAAGCAATTAAAGCTTTAAGGTAAGGTTGCTGAGGGAGGGCCTTGTATCACATTATAGTATATAATAGAAAATGTGTTAACATGGAGTACAGTATGTGCAATTAAATTAATTAGTAATATAAAACACTTCTAAAGCAACATGTCCATTGACAGACAAATAGATTAAACATAAGAGATAAATAACGCATTCAGAGATCTCAGCTCTTTTTTATCAAAGAGAAGAAATGAAAAAAGAAATCAAACTTCCTAAAAGACAGAGGTGATAAAAGCATAGCTAAAATAGACATTTTAAAGCCGACTTGTTCGCCCCAGGCTAGTGATTGAAAAGAAAAAGCATAGCCGGACCATAAAAAACCTATTGGACCATATTTCATTTGCTATAGTATATTTAAATGTTTCACTGCACACCAATTTAAATCTAGTGCCTTGTAGGCTGGCATAAAATACCTTAAGCTGTACTACTTTCTGAGCAACTGTAAGGAACCTTTCTCTTAGACAGACTTCTTATCGTCACCTCACATAGCCTTTCTTAAGGTTAGTAATATAGTTAAAGCTATGCAGCCAAATTTCTTCCATTATAGACATCAAAATGAACTACAGCTGCTTCTTCCTAACAAAAACAGTCTTATATTAGGATTGAGGACTATTTGCACAAAGAGGTGGGACACACAGAACTCCTGGAGTCCACGCATGAAAGCTCAACATGTTCCCTAAGCTCCAAACAAAACCCTTGAGTGATGTGCAGCTCTGCACATAAAGCTGGGGCCAGAGGTCCCTACTTGTACTTGCTGGCATGCAATGGACATAATTTAAGGAACCATTCAACGAGTTATGTACAAAATCCATATCTGCTGATTAGTCATCTTTGTTTGTTCCTCTGTAGCTCCCTCCTAAGCTTCTACCACTTTCCCAAATAGCATATTCCAGTCCATCTGATGGTGATATATTGCTGGCAATAGCTGGGGGAGCACTTCCATCATTCTCATGTGCCAGATGTAAAAAACTGATAATACAGAATTCGGGACTACTGCTACTTTTCACAGACTATGTTATGACCTTATTGAACTTTAACTCAATAGGTTTTGAGGTTAATGGCTTTTCCAGTTTTCTGGGATTCCAATGGTAGCAAACCTAGCATTGGCCAAATTCCAGACACACCTTTGGCTACTTGGTGCAAGTATTTTAGGTTTTGGTCTATGGCATTAGTATACAGAAATGTCCTATGCTCAATCCTATTTGAATTAGGTAATACATAAGTTATTGTGTGAATTAGCAGTGATTTTGGTGTCTGTTCTACTCTGTAATTTGTTATCAAGAAGAAAGTTAGTTTTCTTTTGGTGAAAATAGGCTTTCTTTTATTCATCTCTCCACAGTGCTAGGAGTCTAGACGTTAGTTATCATAATACAAAATGCTTCTGAATCCTCCCTAGGAGGAAAACATTTTAGACTAGTTCTGTAAAAAGGAGTGGAGGGGGGATGGGAAAGAAAGGTAACTATTCTAGCTGTAGGTCTGAAATCATGTTTCTTCAGCAACCTAAAGAGTATGTATCATTACTTTAATACAGATGAGAAGTTAGATTTGTCTGGGTGCAACAGAAAAATGGTGAACTGTAGCTCTTTTGTAAACATGGATGCAAAACCAGGATGCAGCTAATAGAACTTTTCACTATGCAGAGAGATGCTTGGTCAGTGTGTTACGAATAAAGAGGAGTTAGTAACATATCCAAGGGTGCAGAGAGGAGGAATGGGACATATCCTGAACAAATAAACAATATCGACTCTAGAATGCAAGGTTTAAAAATATTTTGAACAAGTTAGGGACACAATTAAAGCTGCCCTGAGGAAACTTTAACTTAAGTGATTGAGTGATTTGCTATCAAGATGTAACTGCCAAAGCCTCACTAAGTTTGGTATTATCACAGAGGTAACCTTTCCTTACAAGAAAACTGATTACTAGTAATATCTGCACTGAGTTACCCCTTGTAAGCATTTCTATCAATATAAGGTACTTTTCAAGACAAATTTTGGTCTCATGAAGCAGTCTTCAGATCTGCAATAACTTATTACCAGTCTCCCTCTTTCCAGTTTCTGAGAAAGAAATTTTCCCCTTTCAGTTTATTGCAGGCAGAATAGGTATTCCTATTTTAAGACAGTATTTGAGTTTGCAACACTTAATTTTTCAGATCGATATTTACCCTGCAGAATGTTTGCCCAAGCCTCAATTATTTTGGAAAGTTTTAGCAAAAGTGATTCAGCCATTTCTGAAAATCAGAGTAAAGAAAAATATTGGTATGTTGTTTCTCACGATATTTAATTGAGGAGAGCGTGCTTTGGAACAGAAGCATAACATTTGGAGAAGGGATGGCCCTGCTCTCAGGGATGTGCCTTTTGCCATTTCTTTGAAAATCCACCCACATTTGGCCAAGCTATAAACCTTTGAAAATTCTCAATTAGCACTAGTTCAGTAAAGACATTTAAGAGTTTGTCAGCTAAATTCTTCAAAGACTCCATCTGTATTGAACATGCTCCAGCCCGTACTTGCTGGCATCTGCAGCACCCCCTTCCCCCCCCCCCCAACAAGTGAGCATGCGCTGCTCCAGGTTGGAGCAGGACTTCCTCTGACACAGTCCCTCTTGCTGCTGTGGGACAGCACCTTTCTAGGCCCGGAGCTGAGCACAGGATGCTGCCACCCGTGTTCTCCACGTTCTCACATCTGTGTGACAAGAGGGACCACAGAGAAGTGATGGAAAGCCAGCTGTCATCTTTCTTTTAAAGTTTGCTTCTGATGTCTGTCCGTACAAAAAGCCTTCCAAAGAGTGCATCACTGTGAGGCTCTTCTTTTGCAGCAAAATGGCAACTGAGGAGTCAGATCCCAGTTCTTCATCCAGTCTCCATCATCCACCTCGCTAGTCCAAATGTTTCTCAATCATCACTTCCCCCGTCACACTTCAGTTCTAGGGTCTAAGTCACAGCAACTCCCTCCTTCCACTCCACTCCTAGCCCAGTTAATTCTCTAATTAGTCAGCCTCTCCTACTGCTTTCGTTCCTTTTCACAACAGTCTGAGTCACCTTCCTTCCCAGTGCGGAGCTATCTCTTTACTCCAGCAGCCCCAGTTCATTTCCTCCTTTGCTTCTTGGTGCCTCGGTCAGTGCATCCTTCTCTCATGGACAGCTTTGCTCCCGTCTACATTTATCCCTGGTAGCTTCCTCTAGCACAGCCCTGGGTATCACAAGGGCTTCCTGAGAGAACGGGAGGCATGGGATCGTAGTTTACAGTTTCAGTGCCTGGCTATGACCTTGGTTTCAGGCATTTTGGAGAAGCCCTATAACAGCATACCCAGTCCCTCTACAGCACGGTCGTGGTCCTGTCAACATTAGATGGTGTGAGATGCATGATTAAGGCCATTTAGGACAGAATTTTTAGAGGTTGTTAAACCCAAGAAGTCTTCAATAAATGTCTGTAAATTACATTTTTTGAAAAATCAAAAAGATTATTGAAAAAAATGGCCAAATCGTTACATTTGTATAAGGAAAGTAAAAAGCACACTCCTAACATTCCCCTGTCAAATTTCAAATCCCCTGTCTAAAGCATAGGAGCACTAAAGCTGTTCAGAGGAAAGGTCTCCAGAATTATTTAACATTGTTAAATGATGTATATCATACTTTTTTTCTCAATTATTTTTCCTGCTTTTTTTTTTTCCCCATGCTTTTAGCTTTCTTTTCAACATCCTAAGCTGGACACTGGGATTGAGCACATGCCGCTATTGTGCAGCTATGGTACTTAGTGTATCCCAGGATATGCAATTAAAGATTTTAAATTCTCAGATTGGCAAATTCTACAGATCTTGGCTTTTATTTTGAGAAAATTACTTTAAAATGGAGCTAATTAAATATGCACTTCTAGGACCTTTTTAATTATGTCAAGCATTTTCTGTTGTGTATATCTTTATAATGCTTTTAAGCGATCTGAAAAGTTTTGCTTGATTGAGTAAAATGGAATAATTTTTGCAAACTGACTTTATTTATTTTCTCTGTTTTTCTGTCAACTACTCACTAGGGTTGATTTGAATAGGAGTTTTTTAACCCATGATCTGCCATAGGAGATCTGGCAAGGCAGAGCAAATGCCACTTAATGTAAGCACTCAGAACAGTTGAGATACTTCTCGACTGTTGGACAATTTTCTGTCTAAGAAGAATACTGTTACTTTAGACGTCTAATACAGTTCTTTTGCCTCAGATGTCTCCATCGCACTGCATTTAATAGATCACTGAGCAGCTCTAATTGAAGCTCCACTCCTTCAATCTGACCATTGTCAGATTGACCACAGTCCTCTGACTGTGCATAAACCTAAGTTTTCTGTTGAAGGTAAGAGAAAATGGAGAAGACCAAAGAAGGCAACAGAGGCATTTTCCCTTTTCTTTCTTTCTTTTTTTTCTTTTTTTTCAGTTCATGGAAACCTGGAGAGCTTGAAAGTTGAGCTTTCTCTGTATATACCCATCCTACAAGCCTGCAATGTTTGTCCTTTGTGTCCTACTTATGAGAACCAGCAAATACTTAAAGGTTATTGTCATCTGAAATGGCTTAACCAGTCTGAAAATATCAAGGAAGCATATGATGATTTTTAGGTTTGGTGGACTGGATTGGACACATGGTTGAAGTCATATAGCATCTCCTCCCATTTGCCTAGTTTTTATTCTGAGTTGAGCTTATAGCATGAATTCTGGAAAAGTCTTTCTGGCTTACTTCCTGAAAGATTGGATGCTGTCTGATCTTAGGGAAGAATCCTTTAGAATTTTATGGGAATGGAAGGGTTATTACGAAACTGTACAGGTTTTTGCTGGGTCAACTTGTGGATTGTAGCTAGGATTGGGAGAATCAGAAACAGCCTGTAATGTATACCAGAACTTCTCGAGTTTCAAACCTAGTGGGCTAGACAAGCTGATAGCAAAGAGGTTGTTTAGATTTTATTTCTCTCCAGGGCTTGTATGCTTAGAAGATAGGGTCATCAATGTACATTAGTTTGTCTACTTTGAATATCTTGCATTTCATTGAGCTACTTTTTGGAGAATTGCAGAAAAATGAAACAAACACAAAACAAAGATCAAGACATTTGACTGAGAGATTAAGGGGTTTAACAATGTCAGCAAGCAGCTCTCTCAAGCTTCATGAAAAAGAGAAATCTAAGGAAGCAAAATTGTTACAAATAGAACAATAGAAGTTTTGTTTTCCAAGAAAGCTTTGTAAAAGTATTTTTATATAGTCCTTGTAATTAAAAAAAAAAAAAAAAAAAAAAAAAAAAAAGAAGTAGAATAGAGATAGTACCAAAGCAGCTATCATATTCTGGTAAAACTCTGAATTGGCTATTTACATGTGAAAATCCCTCAAAATTGTGTGTGTATATTTTTAAGTCAGGAAGCCACCTTCACTGAAATGTAAGGCCATTTTTGCTTAGAAACATAATCTTTTTGACGTTTGGGTGATAAAAACTGCCTGTTCTAGAAAGTGTTTTTAATATTGAATGCTGTAGAAGAAATAACAAAATGTTGCCTTTAAAAGTACAGTGTACTATTTCCTGCAACCTCTTCATCAAATCTCCGCACGGAAATCTCCAACTTTTTTAGCATCTTGGGAAAAAAATGACAAAAAGTTATACAAAATGACACTAAGAAAAGTCAAGGTCTGAGGCCCCATCCTCCTCCCACTGAATTCAATAGAAAATAAAAATAAATCCTGTTGTTTTTCCATTTGTCTAAGACAAGGCTGTGAATAAGCATGGAAACTAAACTACGTTCTCAAGTCTAAAGCTGGTCCCTTTAGGTCAGGGCTCTGGCACATTGGCAGGTCACTGTAGGAAACACACATTGCCTCTTCTCATTGCTGCAACTGTTCTGTTGATGGGGGACTTCTGTCTCCAGGGCTGTCAACCTGGCAAATTTCACAGGCATTTGGAAAAAAAAATCACACAAAAATTAAACAAAACCAGAGTCTAGGAAAACACATCAATGTAGAGACTCTATTTAAAGAGGAATTTGGAACTGAACTTCTGTGACGTTTCCTGTACTTTAAACGCCTTTCTTTTTTTCCATTCAATACATTAAAGGGACATGAGCAAGGCTAAAGGGCCTAAAATTAGACCTGCCAGCTGTGTTTTGGTTTGTGAGTATTCACAGGTCATGCTATCCCTATGCGCTGCCTGTCTGATCCACTCTCTAGAGCGGGCAAAACACTGAAATGTAAAGGAATTCTGATTCCCCTTCTACATTTCAATACTGTTTCTGCTCTCCTCAGAGTAAATCAGGCAGAAAAAAAAAAATACACAAATGCCTTCAATCTTGGAAATACCATGGGGCTTTGGATTTGTTGTTTTACACTTAGTAGCTATGTTTTAGCTTGTGTTTTAGGATAATAGGTTTAAAAGGTCACACAGAGGTAAAAGGGTATGAATATTCTCAAGCACATTTAATTTTGGGTCTATCAACTGTGTGAGCTTTTAAAACATCTGAAAATATCTAAACCTTCCATAATGCTGTCAATGCAGGCTGATTTTTCAGAGTCTGAAATTACTCATTAGTCTGCCAATTTTCCACCTAGTAACTCATTTAATTACTCAAAATCAGCTGTAGATAGTTTGCAATTGTACTATAAAACTCACTACAGAAAATCTGAGGGGCAGTTTTACTAAGTGGCATTAATGTGACTTCTAATTTTGAGTAGTACAAAACTAACTTGGTTTCACAAGTCAAGCAGTCACACATTTAACTGCATATTTGCTTCTGATCTTTGCCTGTGCAAATCAGAGTTTTGAGCTGAGGAGCTCCAAATTAGAGACAGCTTTGGATAGTTCTGCCTTATAAACCTGCCAGATGATCTCTGCTTTTGTCAGAACAATCATCTAAATGAGTGACTCAAATAGACATGGGTGTGTTATTGCCTTGTAATTAGGGGTTGACAAAAATCTGTAATTTTCAAAATAATAATTGAAAACGCAAGTGGAAATGCTATATAGAAAGCTACATTTGGTAATGGCAAATGCAGCCTTCTTTTTGGAGATACAGATTTTAAACCAGTGCAAGTCTCCAGAAAAGCTAACTTTTTTTTTTCTTTTTCTTTTTCTTCTATAAATGTAGCTTTTTGAGCTCAAAATAATGCTCAGGAAACCCTAGGGCACTCCAGCTCAGGAAGTGCAGTGTTAACTGCTTCTTCTCTTTACAAGGTACCCTTGAACACTTTAAAGTATATCCTTCATGCATAGTCCCAAGATGCCACAAGGAGCTGCACAGAACCAGGACAGTTCTACCGTCCTCTCTGGACTCTCTGCTGTCTGCTCAACTTGTGGCCTCACTCTTCGCTTCTGTAAATCTGGCCCTTACGTGACAACATGTCAAAAAAAGATCACAGGATCTAAATGCATGTATCTGGTCTAACTAAATTCTGTGGGGCACTGTAATATGCAATACTCATCCTCCAGCTCCTTTTACCCCCTCTCAGTCTGCCCACATCCATCTACAAAGGTCTCCCACTATGCAGGTAGACCTCCAGAGTCCAAGAATATGAAGGCGAACTGTTGGAGATGATCAAGAAAATCCTTTATCAGAGAACAGGAAAGAAGAAAACAGGGATATATCATAGAAAAAAAAAAGAATTTTTAAGGTAATATGACAACTTTTCTTGTCAATTTTCTTTTTCTAGCCTTTCCTCCATTTAAATTTAAAACATGTATCAAGGCAAAATGATATCACTTCAGTTGCTAAAAGTATTTGCACATTATGCTCACTTGTGAAGAAGAAAACTCAGTGTTCTCAAATCAAGGTGTACGTGGAAGAAGAGGAGGAGGACTGTATTACCAAGGAAGAAATGAGAATCGCTCTGTCACCTCGCGATCACTTCAATCCCGGGGTCTGCCTCTTTGTAGCCCAGAGAAGAAAGAGGTCAGAGCCTATGGGGCTTACGTCAGAAGCACGTAAGTCAGAAGGCGCACATGAGATTCCTTCTACTCCGATTTCCAGATACAGAGAGAATCCTTGGTAACATCTAGGTGATTACCCTACAGCCATAGAATGACTACATTTTATAATACTAGAAAGCCACAGGACAAATATATCTTAAACACTGATTAAGGAGGCAATAAAGTTAAATTAAATCTATGGAGTACAGCACATTTGTATTATTTAAGCTGGGCTATGCAAGTTATGTCCTTATGAGGGATAGCTTCAATGATTTCTTCCTGCCATTTTGCTTGGATTCTACAGCTCTACAATTTTTGAGACACCAAATTCTGGGTTAGTGCACAGTGATGATGCAAAAATTTAATTAATTTAATTAAATTTGTTGCATTAAGTGAATTAATACAACATTATGCAGCATTCATGCACTTATCAGGAATCATAACATGCAATTCTAGTGGCAGCTATTCCGCCACTGGAGTGACCTCACTGGTTTAATATGCTCAGAGTTGCTGTATAAAGGGAGAAAGCAAGTGTATCAGCATTTGCATTTACAATGCTTTGCTGCAATCATAAACAAGCATTCTTAATACTTATTAACAGAAATCTTAAAAGAAAAAGAAATTTTAGATACCAAGTACAAAAATATGTTTTTAATATAAAATAGATATTACAAAGTAGCAGTGGTAGTAGAGATCTAGTGTTTTGTCTTTCTATAGATTAGCTTGCTAACCAGAAAGATATCATCTCAGTAGATAAAAGAAAAAACAACAAAATCCTCTTATTTCAGCTATTCATTTGTTAGTATGATTCATGTTTAACTGTACATATGCTAATGTATGCATTTACTGTGCGCATACACACACACACACACACACACACACACACAAGAATATAACACATTTATATAAGATATACATGTATATTGTCACATACAAACACATATGCTCCAGAGCTTTCCTTTTAGTGTTTTTCTTGAATCTCTACATGAATAATATCCAGCATCATGGACCTTGAACACTGATGACTCTGGTTAACGCTTTTATCCTTTGCTTGAAATTACAGGATCAGTCTAGCCAGAATTTATGAGAACCAGACCCCAGACCTCACATAGCTCACATATTAGACCATTAGGCATCTAACTACCTCTGAACAATTTCAATGCATTATCTTGCCTTCTCCCTGGGGCACAAACTTCACTCGTCCATACTTTTAATATATTTTGTCTGCATGAAGCAGATCGAGTTATTACATGCCAGCAGATCACGACTTACAGAAATCTCATTGCTTTACAGTGATGCAACTAATATCTCTCTCTTCTCCATGCTGAGAGAGGGCAGTAAAGAAATGGTCAACGGTGCAATTTTCAGTAAATTAATTGATAACTTATTCAGTGCAGATCTGCTATTTATGTTTACAGACAGGTTAATTAAATATTTCCAAGTTGAGATATATTTGTGGCTATGTACACATGCTGATATATCACCATACGTATTCACATAGCCAAGCACAGGAGGTTTTTAAATTGTTTAGAACACTTGCTACTGCACTTTACATAAATATATTGTCCCTCCACTGTGAGGTTTTATACCTACTTTTCAAAGGCAATATAAAAACAGAGTATCATTGCCAATCATACATTTGCATTAAGCATGGAGTGTTTTTTTTTTCTTTTTTAATTCTGTGAATGAAATATAACATAAAGTAAGATTAGAAATCAATTGACCTGTGAACTCTCCTGAACCTTTTACCTGGTTTGCAAGGCCATTACGTTCTTTTCTTTCATTAGCTTTTTGCTGGAGCAAGGCTGAACAGGAAACAAGGGTGATCCTGTCTCCTCCCTAGAGGCTGTTCATCAGCTGGCTCAGTTTACAGCAATAAAAAATAAATAAATAAATAAATAACACTGGAAACATACAACCACTCAGAAACCTTATATTTTCCTTATGCATTCTGATCATTATTACAATACTAATATTAATAGCAAAGGACAATCAGGGAATAGCACTCTTTTTGGAATTTCTTTTTTGCAAAATGATATGCACATATTCTTTGTTCATTTAAGTACCTGCCTTTATAACCCAGTTCTAGCTAACAAAGTGATTTTGTTTTGGATCTGCTAAATGAGTTTCCTTTATAGCCTGAATTCTAGATGAATGGAGCATTACTCATAATAATTCTGTATTTCAAATTTAAATCCATTGTTAAAAAAGCAGAGAAGTGGAAATCTTGTTTCTGCTTTCACAAGCAGTTGGAAGCCCTATTCTGCAACGTGCTCAGTGCCTTTGGAGAGATGCTCAGCACTCCTCACCAGAGCAACTACAGCAGAAAATAAGGAGCCTCAGCGCCTCAAAGAAGGCACTTCACACTATACAGGATTGGACACTTAATTCCTGCCTAAAACAAACTCCATCAAAAGGTCATCAGTCCCGGAGACTAAAACAGTTTTGATGAAGTCCAGTCTCCCACTCTGTTGACAAGCGTCTCAATTATTTTCAGCAGCTCTTGGTGTCTACACTGGAAGAATGCAGAGCAATCAGCAGGCTGAGGTAACCACAGGTCCCCCTGTGAGAATCTGCAGAGCACGCACGTTGAGCAGTACTTTAGGACAGCTATTCTTTTCACCTGAGGTAGGAATAACTAATGATGTAACCAAGTTATCAGCTACACGTTTTGACATACCGGCAGTGCATGAACTAATGCCTTGTAACTGCAATGCAAGAAGAAATAGCCCCTCAGGATAAATTCTTTGGAAGCTTGTGTGAGCAGAGCGATGAAATATCTGGATGGAAAAATCTAGAACTTGCAAACAGGAGTGGATGGGACCCTGCTGTATTTTCCTGCGGGTTACAAGAACTGAACGAAGCAAAGTTTGCCCAGCACTGGTTGGTTCTTATCATTCTTTGCCAGTTCACCTTAACATTTAGGTTATTTTGATATACAAGCTTCAGAGAAGAAAACACTGTAGTTGTCTTCCTCACATTCCCTTGCTCTTGATGACAGGATACCGCAGACCTCTGGGCACAACATATGCACACTTAGAACATCTAAGGCTTGAAATTCTTCACTGTTGGCCCAGGTGACTGTTCCTTAGCTGCTTCTCTCCACAGCTCTCATGCCCAAAGCTGTGTCTCTCCTTCTCTTTAGCTGTACGTAGGCCTTTCAGAAAGCCAGCTTACAACCTTTCCTCCTGGAGGAAGGTAGGACTTCAGATGAAGTCTCTGGTGCTTCTCGCAATCTGCCTCCCCAATATTTCTCTCCAGCTGCCATTGAACCCACACATTTTGGGGTAAATTTTACCTCAAATTCCCATTTTTCCTAGCAACTCTACATTCACTGGAATTCCCCTGAATACTTACACTGTGACTGATAAAAGATCCCAAATTCTATCTGTTCCTTATCTATTTACAGTTTAGCTAATATTGCAGTTACAGGAGGTAGACCTTCTCCTGGCTTCCTGGAAGGTAATTTATTAACATTACAGAGAGATAGTATACCTTCCTGAAGAGCCTGCTGAATTCCTCTAAACCTGCAGAACATAAAAAGATTAGGTGTCCCCTGAAAAGATCTTCCTTTCTGACAAGGAATAAAATAGTTCTATGTCATAGCCTCAAAAAAACCAAAACATTTTCAAAACGTAATGAAAAACAAAACAAGGAACAAAATAAAACAAAAACAAAAAGCTATTATAATCCTAGAATACGTAGCTCAAAATATGTTAGGTAATGTAGTATTTTCACCATTACTCATGATTTTGAAAGGGAAAGTGGGTCCTTGCAATGTTATCTCTGGTACAGTGTCTTAAAGGGATATAGAAAGATCAGCAAAGGATCTCTATTGACCAGATTCGATATAGAATATGAGTTAAAAAATATTTTTAAAACTACTCTTCATAGACTCTTCTAGAACTTGCTGTTGGGTAGATATGAAATTATTTCCAATTATTTTAATTAGCTCTACCATTAACGCTAACTTTTCCCATCTGGGCAGCTTCTCTGTGTTCTGTTTTTGCTAATATTCATTTAAGCTCAGAAGACTCAATGGACATCACAGAAGAGGACACGAATGAATGACATAAAGATAGAATCAGAAAGAATGAGATCACCTTATTAGCTGCTTGATTATTTATTTCTGCTATTTTTGGTGCTACCTCAATTGCTTTTGATCTGTGCAGGGGAGATGAGAGAAGACTGTGATGGATAACTGCATCTATGGCAGCTAGCTCCCAGGAACGTAGCCTTGAAAGACTATTACTCTATACTATTACTCTGATGAATAACAAAATTAAATGAAGTCTCAAAGCTAACTCTCAGGACATGTTTCTAACTGTGGAAGGTTGCCTGCAATCTATTTACACTTACTTGAGGTCAGATTTAGTGCCTTTTGGAAGCAGAGGACAGAATCGTATACCTGTGGTCATACGATTTATATATGAAGCACACTGTTTCTAGCAATATATAACAGCTGTATATATGTAGACCTTTCAACTTTTCAAGGCTCCAGTGCATATGACCCTACATGTCAGGTCAGTGCAGGAAAAAATACAGGGGAAGAGTTATGCGGGGGAGGCATGTATCCATTCACATGCTGGGAGAGAATCCGTGTTTCAGATATGCCTCTGTCACGGCCCTTTTGAGTGCTGGAGTTACACGTCTAAGTGCAGCCCAGTGCAGCAGTTCCTCTCCCACTCCATGATTTCCCATGGGCCAGGCTATAGCTGGCTGACAGATTACAAATCAGGCTGCTGAGCTCTGTCTGGCACAAGGGATCATGAAGCAGAACAGAAATTGTGGAGGCCAAAAATGAGAAAATGCATGACTTCTATTCTGAAAATACATGGGACAGTGTGAGAAGAGTCAGACAAGTGTCTCAGTGCTTAAGACTTGGCTGGTCTTTTAAATGTAGAGCTCAGCAGCTTCTATAGTAACTTCTCCATACCTTCCAAGTTTGGTTGATTAATCGCTCCAAAGTCAAGAAAAAGAATGGGGAGAGAGGGCAGTGAGGTCATGTTGTTCTCCCTCCAAGACACTTCAACTTGCTCCCCCATATTTATATCTGGATTTTAATGGGATTCCCTACAGGCGCTGTGAATTCTGATTTACAATTGCTGACAGGATTTTCTATGTTTAAATTTGTTAAGTAAAATAAAAGGCAACAAAATACTACTTGCATTTTTTGAAATGCAATACAGATGTAACAACAAATATAACAACTATAGAAATAGTAAAAATTGTAACAGAGAATAGCATTTTATTTGGTCATCCAACATACTTTTCCAAATAGGTACGATATACTGTGTTCATCTTTCCCAGCTCTTCCTATATGAAGGTTCTAGGGGGAGGAAATTTAGGAAGTTTAGGATTACATGTTCTGTTTTAATATTAAGGCTATTCTTGAGCTAATGTAACTGTTTAAATCAAATTGCTTACTGCTATTGCAGTCATTATACAGCTAATCATAATTCAGATTATTTCAGAATTTCTGGCTTCCATGATAATGATAATTATCATGAGTGTGGTCTGCACGGATTTTGCCCCAGCTAGCAGGTCAGAGCATGACCTAATCTGTTTCTTGTGATAGGACTGGAGGTTGAAGGTAAAGGAATTCCCATGGACTGCCCAGAATATTTCTCAGTTTCTGCTCAGGGTATTTCTTTCTTGCTTGCCAGTGCAATGCATCTGTTTTGATGGTCTGCCCTTGGAAGTTAATGGAGCCTGTGAACTTCCAGATGGCTGTGGAAGAGAAGGCTGTGTAGTCAGCAGACCACTGTCTTGATAGCCTTATCCTAAGCTATTGATCTCTTGATTTTTTATGCTGTGCCATCAATTCAGAATTCCTACATGATCTCTTATCCTTTGATTTGTTTCCACAGGTCACTTGATTTACACATTACCACTGATGAATAATACTCAAAATCATTTTTCTTCTACATGCAGTTATATTAAGAAAACACATGTAGCTAGAACTCTCATCAACTTCAGAAAGTGGAAGAAGGGAATTTAGTCCTTCTGAAATAACTGATTGTTTTAAGATGCAAACCTTTTTTAAGATAGAAGCAACATTTTGATTGATGGAAGTCTCAGGGAAAATTAGTTTGCCACAGGAGAATCTGCACAAAAGCTGGTGGGGGGTAGTAAAAAGAATTCCACCTGAGCCTCCAAGAGCTGCTAGACAGATACTGTTAGAAAACACAAAACAAACTGGAGACAGATAAAATAAGAAAAAGAATTGCTTATCAGAAGGGAAGAAGGACAGTGTAGAGAGGGAAAGGCAACTGTAGTCTACTGCCCAGTTTCCTCATTTCATGACATGTTGCTCTGGAAAAAATGTTATTAATATTCCTTGCTTCTTAATGTGATGGTGGAATGTCAGGGTGACATTTCCCATCAACAGTGCCTCAGATTAGGCCCCTACATCAATCTTTGATCATTCTTTATCATTAATCATTTTCATTCAAGGGCCTCAACCAAGATTCATCATTTTGCTCAGTGCTCCACAAATCTATATAAAGACAAAGACTAAAACAACAATGACAACATGTGATCTGGTTTTCTCCATTACTAAGCCCTATCATATCCTGTGGCTTTAGTGAAATACGCAGGTATTTAGCCTTAATCAAATTAAAGCTTTTTTCCCCAAAGTTTTTGGAAACAAACTTCTCAACAGTTTTTACCCACCCCATCTAACCCAGCAGCTGGTAAGGCACACCGTTCTGCTATGACTGCTGTCCTTCACATCCTAAACTCTGCAAAACACTAAGACAAGAACAAAGAATGTTCAGCCGTAGTGTCCTGGCCACGTTCCCATTGTCTATCTAAATTTGCTCCTGCAACTTCCGCTGGATGTCATCATGTTTTCTCATACTTTCTGTGTTACACTGTTTTGTAATTTTTTTGTGCTTTCTTAAGAGAGGTGTATCATGACAGAATTATCTGCATTTTAGTTGTGAGTGAAATGATTCCTGCGTTATTGTGAGAGATGTTGAGGGTTCCTGCATTTAGCTAAGGTAATAAGATTTAAAATTTCATTATCTTCTTTTATTCTTTTTTTTTTCCAATAGACTTAAAATTCAGTAGTAAACACATTGTTGGACTGGGGAAATGCCTTTTCTTTGCCCCAGGAAAATTCCCATTGTATATGCATATCATGATGAAGTCTTTAACTGTATGAATGCATACAATTTTCTCTCTCCTCCAGTGAAAGGATATAGGCTTCATTCACCAGAGAGGAGATACACAGAGAGCAGAACTGAGATTACAGAAATAGGAAAATATCTGGCATTTTCTAACTTTGAAGTCCTTCACTTAGCAACCTATGAAATGTCCTCTGAGCTTAGCTATTGTTCATATACAAGGTCATTACACTGTGTCATGCAAATCTGAAGTGGTATTAAATTTAGAATATGCAAATGTAATATAACTGTTTTACAACAGAACTGTGATATTGTCTCTCTGTGGTCTCAGACAAGCTCACTTAAATGATTTCTATCACAAAAAGTCATTGTATTTTAAATGGTATACTATTGTCTTAGTCTAAGTTCCTCAAAGTTCTAAGTCTTGGTAGATCCTTAATTTTGGCTACTGCCTCTGGAGATCCAGGATATTAAATACCTGCTGAACTAACAAAAGCTTCAAAATAAGAGACTGAACTATCTTGTCCCTGCATGTGATATGCAACTCAAGCATAAATATATGTTTGTTATTATATTTGATGACTTAGAAAGTTCAAGACAAGTTATCTACTTTCAGTGTTATGTTCCTACCTCAGGTCAAGTCCCTAGCACATATCGCACTGAATACACTACAGCTAACCATCGTTTCCTTCATCCAGGGGAACACTTCTCACAAAAACAGTTAAGTCTCCTCAAAACAGTTATATGTCATTGAACATACATAATAAAAATAGCCTTTGTAGAAGTCTAACATACTACATGTTGATACAGTGTTGATTCAGGTATTCATTAAAAAGAGCTTCCCAATTTACTTTCAATTTAAATATTTTTAAATGGTGCCATTTTATAAATTTATCAAAAGACTTCTGAGGCCATGCTGCACCGTCTGCCCACTCTTTATTTTCTTCCATTTTTTTCTCTGACACTAATTTGAATCTGAATCAAGTAAGGAAAGCTATCATTCAGTGGCTGCTTAGAGGCCTATCTGAAAATAATCTCAAGTCTACTTTCGTGACCAGATTTAGGACCGTTTCCAGTATCAAGAAATGACTTTTCAACAGTGCTCACCAAATTCACAGAGCTCTTCTGAAACCTTGGGCCCTGCTCATAAAAGTTGGCCTGACCTACCCAGCCAGACTCCCACTGACACACTTGCTCACTGTCTCAGCCAAAGGAGCCAAGCAGAATCTCAACTGAGCAACTTGCAAGACAGGTTTGATGCTACATCCTGTGGAAAAGCTTGGATCCCTCTTTCCTTTGAATGTCTTGGTGTTTAAGCAGAGAGGATGTCTTTCTTTAGGCATCTCTAACAATCTTCATGGGCAATTTAATTAAAACATTTACCTGTTAGACCAAAAAAGCTGCCAAAATTTAGGCGTAAGGTTTAGACCTTGTCTCTCTGTACTGAAAGCTCGTAACTGTGTTTATTGGCTTCAATTCTCAAAAGAGACTTTACATTAGCTTCCTTGGGACTTGGATTGAGTCCGAAGTGCATAAATCATGTCAAAAGAGGAAAAAAGACCCCACAACATATTTTATTTGTATGAGATATGCATGAAGGGTCATACTAGTAAACTGCCCATTACCATTAATGAATCACACATGTGTGACTGTATGTATCGGGTCAAGCTCAGCCTGTGAACCGATGGACACACTTATTCCAAAATCCCTGGCAATTGCACATGTAGTTTCCTCATTTCCACAGGTCTGATTTTGTTCCGTCCCATTAGGAAGTGAATAGAAACTCCTGAAGTGCTAAAAAACTTTTAAACTGCTCTGAGGAATGTAAACCAAAGCAATTCTGGTGAAAGAAAAAGGTCCAGCTACGTGAAACCTCAGCATAAGTTGCCATGCTTTTTTTCCCCTATGGCCCATACACCAATCTTAGTCCTTTTCTTTAATACTTTTGTAGTATCTGCACAGATACTTGAGTTTGTTGCCTTTTAGCTTAGGCTAAAAGAAAGAAAAAGCACTTTAATGTTTCAGTTTAGGAAAAAGCACTCAACCAATGATGCATGTAAAGTGCTGTTATGTTGATTGAGCAGCTGGCTTTTTTGGTATGTATCCCAGATGTTTCATCAGTATGGCAACACCTTACATTATACTGTCTCTGAAGATCTTGGACCAGCCCCACCTGGTCATATCCTTAGCCTGGAGATGTCAGCCTTAAAGTACCTCTCATTATACAATGAATCTTAATGATTTTATGGCCTAACATTTTTCCTTCATATAATTTAAGCAAGGTGCATGGGCAAACTGCTAACATCTGTTATTAATACACTGTATTTAGGGATTTGGATTTATCAGATATATAGTTTCTTTAACAGTGCACATGGAGCTATTTCTAATACCTTACATTTAACAGCAGTCCTTTAAGCTATACACATAGAAAAATACTCTTATCATTCATACAGCTGTGAATCAGTTTCAGAATAGTCTATGGAAAGAACAACAAAAAGGAACACTTTCCTCAAAATATAAAAAAATCATTTCTTTAATTATTCTATTGTCAATTTTATGTCCATCTGCCTAGAAATTGTATTTTAAACAACTTGAGTAAAAAAAAAAAGGCGATGCTTCTCTTTTTAAGCATTTACAAAGCAAATTCATCTGAATGCATACCCCAAACTGGTCAAGCACAGGCATGTAAGGCAGTGGCTCCCAACCACGGGGTCGTAACCCCAGTTCGGGTCATGGCACTTTGAGCTGAGGTCATGCACCCAGCAGAAACGCAACAGCAGAAATGGGGTTTGCAACCGGATGCAAGGTCATGGGACAAGACGGGCAACCGAAAGTGCAGTTGCTATCAAAGAAGCTAGAGACTCGCAAGCGACTATCCGATGCCACATATAGTGGTGAAGTCCCACTATGGCTGGAGCTCCTCGCTCTCATGTCATTGTCATTGCCACATGACAACTCAAATCTAGCTGGTTTACAGTTAATAAGGGGGAAAGATAGGGATTACTGAACATAGCAATGATCACTGGCCTTAATATCCTAACGCCGAACTTTGGTTTTGGAAATATAGCCAGAAAGATGAGAAAAATTAATAATCATCTTTGAACTCTTTTGTATAGTATTCTTTTTTTTTTTTTTTCCCCAAGAAGTTTGTTCATATACCTACTTATTTCTATAATAAGCCAAAGCATCAATTTTCTGGTAATATTTTAAATGCTTCAGAAAGTTGAGTGGGATCGTTAGATAAAGTCTTTCACTCATGCTAACACACTATCAAGAGTAATTTTAAATATTTCTTGAAGTTTTTAACTATTAAAAGACAAAGTTGGCCATTTGCTGTAAAATTATCAAAACTATTTTAGCTTATTTAGCACAAGAATTACATATAGATACTGATTCCAAAAAAACCCTGATGGTTTGGGTATTTTAAAAAACACATAACTACAAAATAACATAATATGGGTAAAGGCACTACGTTCTTCCTTTTTAGACAGTATGGAATTTTTTAATTCTCATGTTTTCTGGATGTTGGAAAAGAACCGAAACACAAAACCCCAAATTGTTCCATAGTTCGGTTGGTTTCTGGAGATGTCACCTAAGACTCTGCCAGTGTCAGTGGAAATCAAACGGTTTCTATTTCAGAAAAAATGCTTCCAAAAACTGTTCTCAAGGTGAGCATGGTGAAGCTGAGGTGTCTGGTTTAGCTTCTTTTGCAGCTCCCTGATTGCAGGAACTGTCCGGGGCTACAGCAGCCCCTCCAGGATAAATCAGTGCACTTGCAAAACTGCTCTAAATCCAGTGGCTGGAAACAGGCTTTTAACTAGGTTCAGAGACCGATGGAGCAGATACGTGCTCTGGACATATCCAGACATGTGTACGCCCAGTTCAGGGGTCTTACACACCCTAGTGCTAGCTGTCCACGAGACAGTGATCATTGCAGTGTGCCAGCACGGGGCTCACTTTCTTTTAAGGGTAAGTTTGAAGTAGATTTGAAAAGCACACTCAAAAATGTTGTACAGGTATCTGTGAATGTGTATGTAGCCCCTGAAGAAAGCAGTGTTGCTTTCTAGCCCCTGCAGACACTGATTCCCTCTGAGTTAAACCCAGTAAAGACAGAAGTCAACACTTTAAACGTGCTTTATGTGGCATGCAGAAAAAGCAGTTCATGAATTTCAGTGTACTGAGCAGAATTAGGGGCCTCGTCCTAACTTGCCAGCATAAAAAGTCAGTGCTCTTAAGTGTCTACACAACATTACATGTGCCATAAATACTTGGTAAGTGCATACTGGCAAAACTGGATTTCACAGAGTCGCACACAGAGCTCTGTCATTTCTACCCGTGAAGACCTCCCTCACATTTCCCCGTGCACAGCGTGCACAGGCCAAGGACACCGATTCGTCGCTGGAATTTGGAGACAGCACCGGACAGGGTGGCTTTACAACGGATTTGAAGTTTGCAGGGAGAAGAAGGGTATGTGGCTAACGTGGCGTGCAGCGGTGGTGGACTAGTGGAGGTGAAAGAAATGTCATTCCCCTGGGACAAAAGGAGGGTCACTTATGCTTCTGGACACTTCTGCATTAGTAGACATGACATATAATTAAAAGTATGGCAAAGCATATGCCAACATAATTTTTCATCTTTCCTAGGTGTCCATCCCTATATCTACACCACTAAGATTCATAAATGATAAAGACAGCAAAGATCTCATTCATCTGCACACATTTATTAACACTAGGATTTTACCTTGGGCTATTGGCTGAAAACCTGTTTGGTAATTTTTATTCAAGACAGATTCATATGACCACTACAGTGTTCTCTGCTCATAGGTATAGTCTTGGGGCATCTATGCAATTAACTCTCCTTCACTGCACATCAGTGGCCTGTTAAGTTTTTCCTAACAACCTATGTGGATGCATATAATTTCATCACAATATATGAAGCATGTCCAATAAAAGGAACATTGATGGGTACTTTAGTTCTCTACTGCCTCAAGATTTCATACAAGCTGGACCAAAGAGAAATAGAATTTGATCATTAAAGCAACCACATCTCTCAAGCCTTCCCCAACAGACTATATCCATATTAAAAACAGAGAAATCAAAATAAATTAAATCTGAAAGCTCATGCTGAAGAAAAGGAGTGAAAGAGAATAAGATGTTTGTCATCTTAAGCATTTACATGTGCTTACTATTTAAGCTGCATCACAGCAAAGCAGTTTGTAGGGATGAAAGCAGGAATGACCAAATTTTACAAAGATTTTCATAGAAACTTGCAGAGATCGCTACACCTACCTGAGACCGCATTATCCACATGGCCTAAATTCCTCAGTGTTGGAGTGGACACCAATACATGCTTAACAGTTACAGCAGTTCTACTGTCAGCTGGTAAAAACGTCATATTCCATACAGAGCTTCAGTAAATGGATCTAAAATGCAAAAGCCATTTTCTTTTCATTTTCCCTATCTTCAAGTCCGGCAGCACTGATCAATGCTGCAAACAGCCCTGAGTCCCAATATCTTGCAATTCTAAAAACCTCCAGTTTAAGGTTCCTGGTTTAGATTTTAAAATGAGGTAGACATGGAGAAGACAGCTCCAGTGTCCCAGTTCCATGCGTGCTAACATGCTATTCCCTAAAACCGGCCAAAATCAAGCTTACACTACTCCCTTTCACTTTAAAATAATCACAAAAAGCTCTTTGAACTTTGAAAAATGACCTCTGATGAATCCTATTGAGGTAGTTTAAGTTCCTAAAAGCCAGGCCAACAAAACTTGACATCTTAACTTAAACTACTGATGAAACTAAGTTAAAGCTAAAATGCCAAACTGTGAGAAATTAGGTGGGTGAAGGCTTTGCAGCTCCTTTCTGACAACTCTGTTGTAGGGACATAACTTCTTAAAACACTTCAGCAAGATTCAATTTTCTGTAAAAGACCTTGATAAACAAATGGAAATTTCAAGACAACACATGGAAGCCAGAAATATCCAAAGAGAGACACTTCCAGAGGCCAAGTTCTGTGTATTAAAATATTTTAGTTCAATAAAATGGAAAAGAGTCCCACATAACAAAGAAGTTTTCATTGTCACATCTCTCCATTGTTAATCATTACCTTACTTTCTAGATTCTTTGAAAAATTATGATGATAAAGAATTTCCCAACTTCACTTAATAACATAACATCTTTCAGGCATTAATTAAAAAAATAAATACAGAAGAAACAAGAGGGGTTATATGTTACGTAATATAGTAAATATTTATCTTAGTATAAACTTCTGTGATTCTTGAACTCTATATTATATAAAAGAATAAACCTAAAAAGGCCATTCACACAAATCTGCTGCCATCACATATGACCTTCACTCTACTTTCATCTACAGACTATCGCAAAAAAACCCAAAACTGTTAGTCTATATCATAATCGCCATTTCAGCCATTTTGCACTTATTCTGATTTTACAATGGTAAAATGATCCTTATCAGACTCAGTGTACAGTTTTTATTTACCAGTCATAAAAACAATTTTTGTAATAATACGTGCTATTACCTAAAAATAGTACTTAAACTGTACCCATGAGATCCTCAGTGCCTTCACAGGACATACAGTAGACTTAAAATTCAATAGGGACATAAAAAATGCTGCAGGTATGCTTTGCTTTAAGTTTATATGCCATTTATCTAAACGAGTCAAATTCTTTCTCAGAGAACATAGTGTTGTGGGGACGTAGGAGCTGCACACAGCCACTTGCACAGGCGGTGCAATGACATATGCAAATCCCATTTTCCTCTGTGATTTGTACATGCAACATGAATCTCCTTCATATGCACGTGACAGAGTGTAAAAAATGAGCTTGTGCGTTCACATGCAGAATACTTGTGCCAGCCTCTCTGCTATAGCCCTAGTCTTCCTTACCACTAAAATGGTCTAATGGGACCAGAAAGCAGACAGACTTATTCAACTGGAGGAGAGCCAGCAATGCTAGATCTACACCATACTCCCCAGTGCAGTGGCATGTCAAAGCAAAAGGAAGGTCTGATCAGACCACTGTTACGTTCTGACACCTCCAGCTACCGCTAATCTACACCAAGGCTGGGGTAGAAAGCCTTTGTGTCAAGGTGCCATAGTCAGACGTTTTGTGGTCCCTCTGCTGTGATTTAGGGACAGCTGAGACTCTAACTCCTTTTTAGATAAAATGTCTCTGTATGTTAAGGAATTCTCTCAAAATTGGTAGCGGGTGCATCCCTAAATAAAGTTTGATGAGCCATCCCTAATGGAGGAGAGGTAGGTACCTTTTCAAACCACTGTGTGTAGTGCTTATTCCACAGCCCTGCTGGGAAGGAGGAGAGAGTTGCAGCTAACATAGCTGAAGGGAAGTAATGATTACACAAAAGCTACTTTTCCAGTTTCACTGATGTATAGGAGTAGAGCTACTCCCAGCCTTGATTCATTTTCTACATCAAGGGTCAACAGCTATTCACCTTGCTTACATGATTAACCATGGTATCTTCAGTGGGTGTAGGTATCTGAAGTGAGTAGAATTTGGTCTTAAAGCTGAATATAAAAGTATCTTTCAAGAGCTCAGAATCAAAAAAGCAGAGCACGGAATAGCATGGGAAAAGTAAGGAAACCCTTTATAACAGAGAATTTTTATCTTCTGCTATATTAGGTATGGATGGGCTGGATTGATGCAGCCCTTCCAGATCCCATAGCATGTCTCCATCAGGAGGGAGTGTGTTGACTTAAAGTATCTTGAGATAGTTAGCAAACTATGGATGAAACAACAAGTCTAGCCTCAGTCTTTTGATACTGTACCTGTACATGTATTTACAATTCCTTTCAAAAATTATTTTGATTAAACAGAGTGGGAATCAAAGTCATTTTTTTCAAGAATGACTTTTCTGTCTGCAAATTGATTATAATAAAAAAGGAATTCAAAAGGTCCAGAAGAATCAAAACAGATTAGAGAAGAGATTTTCAGGTTGAAACTTTGCTTTTTAAACACTCTAGTGCCATGAAGTTTGGATTATTGTTAGTTAAACACACATATACACAAATTAGTGGCAACAGTACTAGTGCTGGGGAGAATAAAATACCATGTATTAGACAGCATCAGTCTCTGAACCTTCCTAACACCAAAAGAAAATGCATATATCACAGGGCCACTGAGATAAAGTAACGCTCAGCCCTAGAGGGCACAGATTTCGTCTTTATGTAAATCAGTGCCTGTCACTGCATGCATGATTCACTGCTCAGAGTGTACTCTTCTGTGACGAATGAGTCCCGCTTAATTTGGCAGTGATTATGCGGGTTGCTGGCCCTCTAAACCCCTTTGAACTTGTAATTGCTGCTGGTTTAAATAATGAACATTAAGGGGAGGTGGATTCATAAAACTGTGGATAATTACAATTTTTTTCTTTTTTCTTTTGTTTTTTTTTTATGGAAATAAAAGGCTTCTGAGGCCACTGATAACTGTATCATGCTATGCTGTTACCGAAATAAAACTGCAGTCTTGTTCAGTCTCAAGGAAGGAAAGGGAATGGAAAGGAGAAGAGGAAAAGGGAGAGAGAGAGGGAGATCAGAACGGCTTGGATGCCAGTAGAAAAGGAGGAGCAATGGTATTCATGAATATTCATAGCTAGTCACATCTGTAGCAGGCTTGCTTTCCACCTTTTTTTCTTTGCAGTTCAACATGGACAAGAAGTGCTAACAAAAGAAGGTGATTGTGCAGTTCTATCAGGTTCCAGGTTTAATCTTTAGAGAGCATACGGGTGAACTTTTTTTTTCTTTTCAAAGACTCCCAATTTTTAAAAATTCCAAATGCCTTTAACCAAAGGATGTGTTCCCTCTCCCTCCCCCTGCCCATGCTGCTTTTTAAAAATTATGTTCCTGTAATTATGAATGTGAGGGAATCAGTTGCCAAGGAAGCATGATGTGTAACATGCAGCAAATTTGTTCCTCCTCCCCTTTACGAGCACTTTACTAAATCCTCCAATATTCTTTGATCCACTAAAATTGTGATTTGTGTGTGTCATGTATTGAAACAACAACGACAACAAAAATTGTTATTGAGGAGGGGACAGAAACCAAAGTCAGCCAAGTCAGGCAGCTACTACCCAGAAACAACAAAGAATGAATGATAAATTTAGCAGCCTCATGTTCAATTTTCAAACAACACAGCAGAGATTTATAGCTTTGCTGCTCCCATGGCAAACGAAGCAGCACACAGAAAGCGTGTCTGGTTTTGATTTTGCTATGTTTTCCCCCTTTTTTTGTTCTTTGCCTATTTGCAGTTGTTTTTTTTTAAAAAAATAAAAAAAAAAAACTCTACATTTTCTTTATCCTGGTGTGAGATGAATATCAAAGGCCCAGTGCTGTTGGTAAGCCTCCAGCATACAACAGCAGCTCAATGGGACGTTATTAGAACCTGCGTCACAACATGGCAGGCTGTGATTAATAGCAACTGTATCAACGGTAGCAACTTCTCAACAACGCCCTCCAGCAGCTCTAAAGGGGCCGAGGGAAGGAGGAGAAGACGAAGAAGAAAAAAAAAATTGTCTGCAAGAACCAGCTACAAAAGGTTCCACTTTGCACATGATTAGGTTATGTCAAAACTATGCGACTGCTTTCAACCAGAACATAGTGGGGATATATATTTAAAAGAACACCACCAAATACCTGGACTGGTCCGTATTTTATTTTGATGGAGCCAATCGTGTGAAGAATGGAATTAGAGAGATGGTGAATGGGATGCTGAAAAGATCTGGACTGATTTTAGTGATATAATCAGGGTAACAAAGAAAAGATCATCAAAACTGATAAGAAAATGATACGGCTGCTAATTTTTTCCTGTTGATACATGAAAGATATCAGATTTAATTTTAAATGCAGTATTAACTGATATGCTTGCTCTCTCTTCCTTTTTATTATTACAGTGTAGGAACTTAGGGCCACGTGTTAAGAAATTTGAAGGTTATTCAATATCCCATTCCATATCAGAAAATATTCTTACAAATGTCCCCAGAGATCTAAACAACCCCAAATTAAGGTGTTGCAGCTCATGAACATATGGCTTGGTCAATAATAGGTCCCCCCAAAAATGTAAATTCATCAATGAATCTTTAACATTATGGTCTGGATGTAAACTTTTGGCTCAGGAAGCCTTGCCTTTAAACTTCTGCCTGCTGGAAGCTAGGATATGTACCAGCGCATCCAGGATCATCCTACACTTGCTTCTTTTCTTAGTCCCATCACCACCAATCGCTGTCTCTTACCAGAGACATGATGCTGGACTAAATGGACCATTAGTCTGGCCCAATAGAGCAGATCTTCTTGTTTTGTCCCCAAAATGATAAAAATATCTCTTAAAATGCTTTTTAATATTAACTGTTTCTTAATATTAACTGTTCTTTTTCACAAAAGTTTTCTGTTGATAAGTGGTTTTCATTTGTGTTAATGGCATTTAAAATGTTTACCCTTCTACCATCTTCTGTCACTTAGAAATAAGAAGGAAAGCATTCATCTACAAAAGTAGATGATGTTAGTGACAAATGTTTGTTAGTCACAAATTAGAGCACTGGCATAGCATTTTCACTGGAAAAAATGTTTATGACATACTTTTTTTCAAGGTATACATTAGAACTAGCGTTGCAGCAGCTTTAGCCCCAGTGTCGGTGAGAGAAGCAGAACAGTAAGACTTGGGAGACTTGTGGTAGGGCTGATTATGAGAGAAATAATCAGCAAGCGGAGAGAAAAAAACACAACATGGGGAATAGCTCTGTAAATTAGATGAAAAGGTTAGAGTGAATAGGAAGGTTGGGGAGCACTGGTATTTTACACTGTCATCCCTTAGGAGTAGGAATGACAGAACGTGCACTGATAGTCAAAGTGCACTGTTGTTGGCCAGTTGTTTTTATCTAATGCTCCTCTCATCCTTAATTGTCACATAGTTCTACCAAGAGATCAGGGGTTATAGAGTGTACCTGAGTCCAGAGGTAAAGAAGTGCACGCGGCATACTGAAAATCAACACTCGCTGAGCTATAAACAAAAAATAATAAATCTTAACTGCATTAGAAAGTACATGCAACTATATAATTTCTTTCTCAAAAACACACAACTTGCTGAACCAAGCACTGAAATATGCTGTATTTGTGCCAAAGACTGCAGCACTCCCTTCAACCTGTTTATCTTCGAAGACCATAATTAAGGAGGACAAACTGGTTTATAGTCAACACAAGAAGTTGGAAAAGAACTGCACTCACAATTTTTCTCAAACACTAAATTTCCTTATCTAAGCATCTTGCTTGATTAAAATCATGGGGTAATTAGCAGCTGAGCAAAGGGATTACTTTCTGTTGCAAAAAGACAGACAGCCTTTACAAGTTCTACAAATGACTAAATTGGACTCGGTTCTCAGCTGTGCCCAAGCGTGAGGAAATGAAAAGCTTCTGCCTGTGGCTTTCTGATCTAGGAGCTGGCTAGGGACTAGTTTAGCACCTAATAGGATTTAGTGCTGATTCCCAGGCTTGTTGGGGCACTCAAGTTAAACCCTTTCCAAACAGGAACCACCCCAGCACTTTCATGGCTGGGCAACCACAGCCTTATTTCTGAGTGATGGAAGGTGCAAGGATGACAGCCTGTTTTTGACAACAGTCCCCCTCAACAGCCAACCATGGTTGCCAGCTGAGAAATAGGTGGTGCTAGCCTCACTGTGCCATCCTCGATGTTCCCTCCATTGCAGTAATATTCACACAGAGAAAGCCTCCGGCTTTTTAGAGCCTTAAAGCAGGTAGGATGCAATTCTCCAGACTCAAATAAATATTTTTCTTCCCTAGCAAGTTGAAGATGTCCTAGGAAAGACTTACGAAGTGGAATAGAGCATCCCTCAACTATCACCTTCGCATAGTACCAAACTATTTCCATTCTAAGTCACGTTCCCTTGTTACAGGGCAGGGTGGGAGGTGAGCAAAGGGAGCAGTATGGAGTTCCTTCATAACCCCTTTACTGGAGTTTAGCCACATTCATCCAGATCTGTGACTAGTATACACAGCATAGCAAAAACCAGAGCCATCACTGAAACCTCACTGCTAGAAATGAAAAGACAACATGGAGCACACAAGCCTCCAGCAGAACCGCTGCGGACCAAGCAGCCTCCGAGCTCCTTGAGTACACACAAAGGGTGACAAAGTGGAGGCAGTATGGTTCAAAAAGGACGATATCGTAGGTAACGGCTTTGCCATCAATCTCTCAGCATTTCCAAGTGCAAAATTTTGCATACAGGATGCTGGTGCTTGAGGATTCTAGCACGGGTGAAGGAAGAGTGATGGGGGAGGAGATGAGAAAACCCTCATTTCCCCAGATGTCCAGTCTCTGCACCTTTTGCTTTGCTGGCCAATAAATCAAAAATCTGTACTAATATTATTGAAATAATTTTGCTGTCTCTGGGTCAAATGCTCATAATAAATGCATGGCCCAACTGGCTCTCAAAATGCATTGAGGACAGTTTGATCAAATTTGGAATTCTTGTGATCTTTAAGTTTGATCTAATCTAAAATTATTATTACTGCTAGTAAAATGGGAAAAGCTGGCATAAAGAAAAAGCTGTGACATGAAGCATTTGTTTGGATCAAGTACAACTTACTCCTGTCTTCTGTATCCTTGAGTGTGATTTTCAGAAATAATCAAAACAAAAGTGACAAAACCCAAAAACCACAATGAGCAAACAGCAGCTTTTAAGTGCTGTGGGAACAGAGACATTTGTTTAAGTAACCACTGTTTAAAAAATGCATACATAGTAACACCAAAATAAACAGCTTGCAATGTTGTTTATTTTAAGATACACAATAGTGATGTAAAGTGCTGCATGCACTGAATTCAGGGTGTACTAACATTATTTACAGTTCTGAAGAGCAGTAGGAAAACTCAGCTCTGTGCCAGAATACTCCCTGTTTGGATGAGAGCAAAGGTCACTACTCACTTCTTTTGCAGCTAGGAGTATTTCAACATACAGCCACAGAAAGCTGCTGCTCCTTTTTCTCATGAAGGTGACTTCTGAGCTGTGTATCGAAACCCTACAAAAGGCACTACATGCCAGTCGCATGCTTAAAGTGGATGTACAAGCTCATTCTCGGGAAGGATAATTAAGAGGGAGAAAAAGAGATCTTTGCCTTGTCACTTCACTTCTTAAAAATGTGCCAAACAGGCCTGACTCACCAGTCTATGTTGAGCCAAATAAAAAAAATGCAAAAAAGAGAAGAAAACTAACAAAACTAAGCAGCGGTGTTCTGAAAAGTGACTGACTTACTGAACCGATTTATGTCCCTGTGTGTTTGAATTGCATTTGATTCTCCACTGACAAAAAGTCCCATTGACTTCAAGCCATAATAGAAGTTCGTGCTATTTTTCTTCATAAAGCCAACCTAGCTATAGGCAAGAAAACTGGACTTTATTCTGGCCACTCCATCATCTATTTATTATTGTAATTGCACAGATTTACTATTGTAATTGCAACATTACTGTTATTGTATAATCTTTGTTACTGCCAATAAATGAGACAGAAAGAATCCAGCTTGGATCTCAGATCTCAGGCTAAATTTGCAATTCTGGCAATAAGAAATAAAACGCACATTTTGACATGCAAACTGAGCTCATGTGATCTGGAAGTCATTGAGACATCCACGGAACCCCGCAGCTACATTATTACAAAATAATGTTTAGGAGCAAAATTTCGTTTTAAACTCAAAATATGATCTATTCCCTCTTGATGCTTTTGAGTAAAGCTGTGTGTGAAAATCAGCAGTTTGAGTCAGCAGGCACTCAGTCAGTATTTTCTTGCAGTTGTAAATTGTCATAAAAATCTGCAAGGGAAAAACAGGTGACAAGGCCATGTTTCACCTGTTTCAGCATTAGAATTTCTGTATAAATCCATAAGCAGCCTTATTAAATTCATATTTGGATCTCAGTCATTACAAATCAGATGTGGATTTTGAATACTCAAACAATCTTTGGTGTTTTCATTTGACTTTTCATAGAACTACTGTGGCAGCAGATGCCAGAAAAAGTTTGGGAACACTAAGCTGGGTAAGGGTTGGGTGGACCTATATCTTTCCCAAATATTTATATTCATTGGTGAAACTTTTTGTGTATATAAGAAAGCAGTTTATATATTCTGACACATTCTCTGTCTTGAATATCTGAAAGGAAGATGTTTTTAACATAAGGTCCTCAACTCAGACTCACTTCCTTTGCTGGTCTGACAGAGTCCAAGCCTGCTGACCTTCAGCACCAAGTCTCATTCCCAACTATTTACTCAGGCCTTTGCCCGAGGGGACGGTATTTATACATATCTCTCAGGTTCAATTCTTCATTTCAGGTCCCAAGCCCATTTTTAGTTTGCCTTTGTCAGTTATTTTAATTTTTTTTCCATTGACATGTAACTGAGATGTCATTTTAAAAAATTTAAATAAATAAAATCTGAACCTGAAATATGGCAAATTTGGTGAGGTTATAGGTTCCTTTTGGAAAACAGATATTTTTCCAATTCTTAATCATTAATAAGAAAACAGGGAACTATGAGAAATGTTTTAAGCAGTACTGCTTTAGTGTAACCCCAGGAACACAAGATGTTTCTCAGTGGAATTTCATCAAATGTTTTTGGAGTGTAGTTTTAAAAGTGCTAAGCAAAGGCACTTCCACAGGTTGTTCTACAGTCCCAACGACTTTTTTTTTTCTGAGGGGGGAGGGAGGTAGGATAATGTTGAATTCCAATATTGCAGGTAGACTTTGCTTCCCCAGAGTAATTTCCCTTCCTGTATGTAGCCTTACTTATTCATTGATTCAGTATTCAGAGTCTCGGTGTATGTCTAGTTCTTATATTTTTGGGATGGGTGGGGACAGCACTGAAAATAAGAGTATATAGCTCATAATTCTCTCATCTTCTTTCAGTCTCTGTTACACTTTTGGGGGAATAAAGGCCCTGATGGTCCTGCCTCTCCAAACATCCTTCTATATCTTTCTTACAGACTCTCACCAGACAGGCCTCAGGCTAGTTTCATAATCATCAAGAAAAAAACAGTCCCAATGTTCAGCATGAGATCGTAACACAGTGATCTCACTCCAAACACCACCTTTCACTACAGCGGCTCTATTGACTTCTTTGCTTAGAACAGTTTGAATTTCCCACCAGCTCGGCTGTGCGATACTTGGCCTCTTTTAGGCTAGATACCTCTTCGCAGAGTGAGCCTACAAGGCGCTGAGCAGAAAGCTCATGAGCCCTGAGGCCTTGTTTGAATGAGTTTTCAGTCTCAGCAAGAAGTTTGCTGCAACGCTTGCTCAGAGGCAGTAGAGGATATTACAGCATTAAGGGGAGTGTATAGTATCCTGTATTTTCAGCTTGGGTTTTGAGTAGGATTCAGATCCCAGGAACTAAACCTGGGGTAGTTTAACAGCTCTAGAGTTACCTGTATTCATATCCATGCTAGCAAAACCCCACAGTCTTATTTGTTTGTAGATATTTTATTTTCCAACTGCACATACAGTTTTGGGGGGTCAGAGCGGGATTTAAACTCTCTCACAAACATTACTGCTCTCCAAATGGGCAGTGCTTGGGGAAAAAAAACAGAGAGGAGGAGGCAAGGATTTTTCTCTTTGAAGATTGTTTGCATTGAAGAGCACTGTGGGATGCAAGTTCAGGTTTCGCAGAGCCAGGACAGCTAAGATTAATTATAGTGGTGAATTTTCTGCAAATGCCTAGGATAGATATGTACGAGGTATTGGGATTCTTCTGGTCTGAGAAGCGTTTGCTTGGCATCTAGCAGCCACCATACAACATATGCATGAAAGCAAGCAGGTTGTTTGAGATGTAAGTAGCTGTACTATGGGGAACAACAAATGTGTCTTACGACTGTTCTAAAGCACTACAGCTCATCCCACCATCCACGGCAAAGTTCATACCAACTCAGGAAGCACCTCTCTTTCTTAAGGGACATTAAAATGTCTGTGTGGAATTGGAAGAAATAACATTGGTAAGAGACAGACCAAGTAACAGAACTCTTGGAATAGTCTACTGAAGCAGCAGAGGAGGATGGGGGGAGAAGTAAATTAAATGTGTTTTTTTCTTTTTTTTTTTGGTTTTGGTTGTTCACAACGATTACCTGTTTTCACTTATGTTTCCATTTCATTTCCTACTTTATGTCTGAAAAATATAATCAGAATATCCCTTTTCAGTTGCAATTAAAGCATCCTTAAAGCACCCACAGATTCTGAGGTGATCATCTGAACCAGCAAACCTTCCTTGTATTTTCAGATTGACGTCATTCCCATTCCCTTTGCTGACTGCCCCCAATATATGTCACTCTGCTGACCGCATAACACTCCTTCTCCCTGTTGTTTTCAGACGTATCATGACCTTTATCTCTATTTCACCCTCTATACTCCTGAATGAGATCTGCTTCCATTTCTGGACTATCAAAACAGCTGTCAGCTATTTGCACGTGCTCCTTAGTAGCCCAGGAGCTTCCAAATCAGGGACTTTGCAGTAGCCTTTCTGTCCCATACTTTCACTCTGGGTTGCCCTCCTGCTTCCCATTTCTTAAATCAAACACTGGGGAATGCACAAGTGGGAAACACCTGCATGATCGGGGCTGGCTGGAAAGCTGCCAAAGTCCTATTTCGCTTCAGGAAACTCCCCAGGCAGTTGAGGAGGAGAAAATCCACTAGTGACTTCTTGAAGCACAAAGATGTATTTGTTGATACTCTTGCACTCCCTTTATTCTGACTCTTGCCCTTGGGCCAATAGTTTATGTCCAAAGCTCTTGCTACTTTCTGGGAAAGATATTTGATACCATTTGCATGTAATAATCATCACTTCAGGTCACCAACAAGGAAAGAACCTGATAAACAAAAATAACCCAAGCCCGAGCCACTTGAGCTGAAGTAGCTTGCAGCAAGCAAATGCTGTCATCTTCAGTGTAGACCAGAAAAAAGCATAACACTCTTAACTTCATATTAAATGCTCCATCACAAAGGGCAAATCATCCTGAACTTTTTAAGTGTACAAAGTTCAAATATTTGTACAAAGCGTAGCACTGCATGACTACTACACCGGTTCAGCTGCAGGATAAAACCACAACAAAAGCGCAGGCCTCTGTAATTCCGTTGACGCTGAGCGTAAGACTCAGGTCTCACGCAGAGTGTTTCATCTGTAAATATCCAAAGCCCTCTGAAGAGCAGTCACTACCTGTCCTGCTGTCCTGCAGTCCTGTGTCTACTGGGAAACAGAGGCACGGAGTCTGGTGACAGCTACAGCTAGAAATTAAACTGAAATTTTGCCACCCTTGTCTGAACTTGCTTTTGCTAAGCAAGTAAAAGTACCCTGAGAACACAGGGAAGGATTCTGCTAGAAGGTAGGATATGACAGATATCCAAATAGTTAAGCAGTAAAGAAATACAGCTTTCTACCATAAAATACAGGCTCACTGAAAGACCATATTGAAAGATCATCTAAGCATAATTTATGCATAAAGGGTAATTAATGCTTATTAGGATGAAAAATTGTGCTTATTTGTCTGTCTCCCATCATAACTTCACTGTTTCATCTCCAGTGTTACCAACTTTTTAAAGTGATCAGAGTTCCCACTAGAGTTAATGGTAGCAAGATTAAAAGGCACACACTTGTAGGAGTAATAAGTGAATTATCTGCAAATATTTGAACACAGTGAAATTAAACCTGCACTTTTGACCTTACCTGGGAGAAAAGAGAACTACTTTTATAAAGATTCATATTAAATTCACAGAATATCAACAAATAATGTATCTTATACTGTATCTTTTTTTTAATTGGTATAACAAGCTTCAAAGTAGTCTATACTACACCATCATCTTACAAAAAAACTATTCTTTTTATGTATTTAGTATACACTAGGAAAGCAAACTAGAGTTTTCCCATCACTATCAACTTAGTCAAATGCATTTTCTACTTCAGAATGCTGAGCTCTCCCATCAAAATGTACTTCAGACAAAATAAAAGCTTGATCCAGATGACAGCGAAATTTCTATAGCATCATACAAATAAATATATACAGATTTTTTTAACTAAAATATTTTCTGATTTTTACTTAGCTGCTCTGATTCACTGCACTGAAATTGTAATAGGATGTCATGAGATAGTAAACATTTTATGGACATAAGTAGTCAACTGCTACAAATAAAGTATGTGTTTTGAAATGCCATCATAAAAAGGTAAAACCGAGATTAAAAAAAATCTTTATGCCATTATACAGTGAGTTGACAACCTATCATCCAGTATTAGACAAAACAACTGAAATTAGTTCTGGCAGATTTGGGGCTAGCAGTTAAAAATAAAAATAGCAAATGTAAAAGCAGGAAAACTGTATTGCCATTATGTTTAAAGACAATAATAAATCTTTAAAGGTGCTTTGGATTTGCTTCGGATACTGCAAACAACTGCTGCCAATCAACTCTAAAATACGTTATGCATAATATTCTGAGTATCCTAAGTCGAGGCAAACTCCACAGCACCAAAAGTAATATTGTCTGCTGTAAAGTACTCTTCTCATTAGGCGGCAATAAGAATTGACATCTCCATTTCACAGCAATTTTGGAACTGTGTGAGTCGATGGCAGAAATACCCATTTTTTACAGTATAACTCTAATTTTACAGAAAACTTCTTTAAAGCCAATTACTCTGCTCAGGGATCTTGAAAGGAAGGCCTTAAATAAACATGTCCTGAGGCAAAACTCAGAGAGGCAGTATCGGTTTACACAAACAACGGCAACCACTTTTCTGCTAAAAGTATATTTTTTATCTACCTAGACTCTCAGACAGGCACTACAGAGAAATGCACGGCTTTTCTAATGGTGTGTGTTGTAAGACCTGGGACTTCAAGGCAGTCGAAAGAATCTTCTCACCTCCACTCGACTATGATCTTAATTTTTCAAAGACCTTATCGCGCAGCATTTATTAGAGCGGCCTTCTCGACGTTTTTAAACACCGTCTATATTTGCATACGCTTTAGTTAAATCCCCTTTTACCTTGCAAGCCTCAAAGCCTCAGTTCGCTATTAACGAAATCTCGTCACTACTTTCTCGTTTCTCTTCTTTTGAGGATTTCATTGCTGGGACTTTCGCATTCTCTCTTCTTTCCTTTCCGCTTGGTGCCTGTACTGACTCCGCAAGGCTTTGTAATCCCACCACATCAACCAGAAAACGCGGGTGGCTGATCCTATCTTTTGCTAGGCCGCGTTTAGCTTGCTCAGTTGGGGCGTTTTAATCCAGACTCGACTAAAACCGTGCACGCGCTTTTAGTTCTGCTCTCTTCTCAGTAAGTCGCTGTGCGGAAAGGGCAGGGAAAACCACTAAACTGGGCAGTAACGTTCGCTCGCGCCGTCCAGCCGCGGTACCGGCCGGCTCGGCGGCGGCCGACCGAAGGCGACGCCAGCCCGCCGCCGAGCCGGCGAGCGAAGGCGCCCCGCGCCGCCCGCCCGGGGGCACGAGGAGGAGGAGGAGGAGGAAGCACAAAAAAAAAAAAAAAAGCCAGGCAAAGGTAAAGCACAACTAGCCGACATCCGCCGGAGGAGGGTGAAAAGCCGTTGCGGCCGGCCGGGAGAGGGGCTGGCAGGCAGGCTCGAGCGCCCAAAGCCACCTCGCAGCGCTGGGAGAGGACTTCCCCACGGCCCCACCGGGGACCGGGAGGGACACGGCGGGGAAGAGGGGCAAAGACAGCCGCCCGGGAAGGGCGGTGCTTTCCCTCTCCTCGTCCCTTGCTGGCTCCTCGATACGTGGCTTGTTTGATGCGTGCACGCGTGTGCGAATTTCACCCTATATATAACTTGGAATCTTATTAGATAACAACTCTGTGACACTGCAAATCCAGTATTTCTCAGAATGCTATTTTTGAAGCAGAAACACACAAGATATTTTGAGCTCCCTCAAAAAAAAAAAAAAAAAGTACAATAAAGATCTCCCTTCAAAATAAAACAAGAAGTTCAAAATCGAATGCACATGTAATAATTTGCGCAGGGGCTTTCTATGATGCTGTCAGATTATTTAAATTTTGGACTGTCTCTTTAATTTGAGGAACAGCTAGAAAGGCGACAGATGGCAGACAGAATTGACTTATGTCCTCTATTCTTTTACAGGAGAAGGGGGAGTGCAGAAAGTTTGATAAAGGCAGAAGCTACAGTATGCAGGCCTCGCTATAACTATCTAATAGGTCTTTTGACTGATAGGCTCGGAATATTTAGTTTTTCTTCGACAGACGCGCTTTGTACCAAACCGGCGGTCCTGGAGGTTGCCATGGGTGACGAGAGTGCTGACATCCAGTCCCCACTACAAATAAGCACATGACAAATGGACCTAGAGCCCTGAGCCAGCCCTGAACCTTGGTGACCCCCGAAAGCGCCCGGCCTCCTCCCGACACCCGTATCCGGAAAAAAAAAAAAAAGGAAAGAAAAAAAAAGCATCGCGGAATATATTTTTTAAACTGAAAGCTTACAGTTAATTGAAAACACTGCCGTGGAAGAGAAGAGCTGAGGACAGCATGTACGAGCGAAAATAAATCACAGCGCATTGTTATTTAATGCGCTCTGACATCATTTCCTGAAATGCAGCAGAGATGACACAGATTCAGACGGTCCCCGGCAAGGTTCAGCTCAAACAATTCGCAGATGTTTTCCTCAAGCTGGCGGCAAACAACACGGAGCTTAAAACTCCGGCGGCCGCCCCGCCGCCTCCGCGCCTCGCGGCCTCCCTCCCCGCGTGCCTCGCGAGCCCGGGGAGCTACGGCGGCTTCACAGCGCGCGCGCTAGCAAAAATATTCCTTTTTTAATTTAATTACTCAGGCTGTTGTACTAAATAGGTGGATCGTTGTGTCACGAAAGCATCAATTTTTCCGAAGAAATAACAGATGTCTACGTAACGATGATTAGATTAACCGCTGGGAGACAAAGCCAGCTTTTGAGGCCCGCACCCCCCCTGACCCCGGGTTCCCTTTTCCGTAGGGGGTGGATGTAGAAATGTCAGATCTAATCCCAGACTCCATTTTTAAAACAAACAGAGCCCCACCTCGGCTCCCTTCCCCGGAGGCCCTCGAAAGGTGGACGAGCGCGCGGCCCGCCGCGACCCCCGCCGCGCCGGGCCTCTACGACGCCATCCGCCCGCTCCCGCGCTCTGGGAGCTCAGCCCGGCACGAGCACTGAAATTCATCAGAGCACCTTCACGTGCCTTCATTTTCTTGAGGCTCCAGGTCACCATTTTCACTGGACCAAGGTCTGTTGAATTTTTGGATTATTTTTTAAAGCGCGGCAAAAACAGCCGCAGGGGAATGCTGCTCCTGGAGCGCAGCTCTGAGGGAAGCTGTTCCTCTACGGTTCTGCGCAAAAGGAGGGCACGCAGCTTGGAGCACTAGCCCCCGCGTTGGTGTCGGCCCTGCGGTCAGGATGGGGGGGAGACGCTTATGAATGTGGGACAGTTTCGACCGTTTTGCAAGGTTGCCCCAAAATTCTAGCGTTGGCCTTGGCTGGCAACTTTCATCTCTACGGTTAGGGCTGACGAATACGTACAATAGCTGCCTGTATAAAAGGCTTGGTGAGCCATTCATTAAAAAAAAAGAAGTTATATTATCAGATACTTCCACATAAATCTTTAAAAAAAAAAAAAAAAGTTCTGTTTTGGTAAGATTATTCATATTATCCAGTCTGGCCACCTGAATACTGCAGGTTAGGAAGATTCGTTCAGGTAAGTACAAAAACTGTGATTAAGTCATTTTAACACATTCCTTCAGAACTTATTCTAGCTTGACACTGAGGCAGGTGAAACCAAAATCTACTCTACAGGACTGTGTAAACAGCAGGATTTTTAGCCAGGAGATTGTGGAAGTCAGGCTAAAATGACACTGTTCAAATAAATTTTAGCAGATAGAGCTTCGACTAGTAAAAGACAGGTCAGCTCCACCGACTTCAGGGGAGCTATGCCGAATACCATCAGCTGAGAATCTGGCACAGTCATATAAAATGTTTAGTTTGCATGCTACCATTGGTATTTCTGGTTCTTTTAGTTAAAATACACGTCTTCTTACAGACTGCAATAAAATACCCAACTAAAATAGAATTTTAACAAAGGTTATCCCTCCAGAGAAGTGTCACAAAATAAACGCATCTCTGTTCTATCAGCTGTGTAAAAGAAGGGGAAAAATGTTGAAAATGTAGCTCTTGATACAGTTTGCTGCGGAAAGGGCTGAACTACCAGAGGTACAAGTCCCTAGAACGGTCTAATTACTTCCTTTCTGACTCGCTTCTCTTCTGAGTATGTACATATATTTTTAAAGGTCCTCTGCCCTTCGAAAGGGCGCCGAGGTGGGGGAGCGTGGAGGCGCCGGGCTCTGTATAGCTGCGCGTAAGAAATCCTAATCTCAACGTTGGTGTAAGCTAGAGGTGTCTATACATTTGAGCACTTCCTGTTTTCATTTCATGATCAAACATGTTCTTTGCAGGGCAAATAGGGGAGCACTTGAGAGAGGAAAGCAGAGATGTCTGAGAGGCTAATTGAGTGTACTAAGGACTCCTCGGCATGGAGGAAAAGGAGTCTTCCAAAGCGATGAATAAACTCTCGGCTTGGGTCGGATTTCTTGCTGTTTCTTTTCTTTAACCACCTTTGAACTCAAATAAAAACAGCCTTAATGTCAGGTTTACCTTTCTGATGTCATAATCTTTATGTACTATTGAAAAGCTTATACTACCAGACTAGGATTTCCTCTACTTTCTTAAACACTGGACATTATCCAGAAAAAGCATACACATTGCCAACCAATTCATCCTCAGATCTTTCATTTTCCGGTACTGTTGTAATTCCTAATATAAGACACAGCTCAATAACTGAACAAGAACATGATAGAAGCTCCTACTCCTTGCACTTGATTTCCAGCAACAAAAGCATGCACGCATATTCTTTTTCTAATGCAATTAAAGTTACTGCAAAATGGAAGAGGTGATAGGGGGACAGAAATGGTTTTGAAAGACACAGGCCGTCAGATACTTTCATTCTACATCAGAGTTCAAGCACCTGTCTCTCCAAAAAAAAGAAAAACCACTTAAGCAACTCAATTTTTAAACCAGTTACCTTAAGAATTTGTAAAATGGTTCAATTTGCCTTCCAAAATTGCATTTTATTTAAAATCATAAATAAATATGTTTAGACAGAACTGAATAACTCTCTTTGAATCTGGCAGTCTAAAGGAATTTCAGGCTTAATCAACACTGTAAGAGGTGGACTACCACTGCTTCTTCTTCCAGGAAAACCAGAGGTTAATGATTTTTGTCATATTGAGACTAACAGCTAACAATTGCTACAGTTGGCCTTTAGTATTTTATTTGTCCTTTTGAGGTATTCAGAATAGGTGACAATGGCTTGCAGTTGAGAACATATGTAGAGAGACCCCTGTGGCTTATGGAAAAGTTGCTCCATGCTGGTTGGGTGTTTGAAAAAAAAATACAACCCGAGCTCTTTTATGTTCCTTTCCTTAATGAATGCATGAATGTCAAAATGTACCAATGGCCCATTCAGGGGGCAAAGCCTAAGCAGCTCCTTCTTTAAGAACACATCCTGAGATGTAAAATACATTTGCTTAACAAATTAAAATAATGAGATAATTCAATTAGTTTCTTTAAAAAAAGAGAGAGAGAGAAAGAAAAAAAGGGTACATCAGGGGATTATTGTAATACAAGAACAGGTCATACAGCACAAAGGAGGAACAAACCAATCTGAAATAAGGTTAGAGTAGTAATGAAGGAATGTACATTGAATCATGGACTGCCATTGTAAAGATATTTACTTGAAACAATAAAATTGTACATCACAGATTCCCCTGTTCTGGCTCAGCCAGTGTTGCACTTTGAATGGACAAGCTAATTTGAGAAAAAAGTGTGAGATCTTTGAAAGAAAGGAGTTCTCTTCCTTCTCTGCATGTGTTTATGGCAAGGATCTTTCTGAATTTACATTGCACTGGTCAGGGGTCTCCATTATCAGTTTTCAGGTCTGAGAATTACAGCACAGTAAATCTTTCAACACCTGCAAACTCATTAAAGCTTGGAAGGTAAAAGGTTTGGGGCTTTTTGGTGCTCATTTAATTTGATTTTTGCAAGGCCATCCTCACCAGAGATGGTGAATTTCCTCAATTCATGTAGAATGAAGAGGGTCAGAAGGGAAGGGATAGAAACAAGGCAAGGGGATTTCAAAAAGCCAGGAGGATTTTCCTCAAGAGAAGAGAGAGGCAGTTGACTGTTTAATAAGCATGTGTTGAATGCTTTCAAGGAGCACACAAGAAAGAAAGGCAGGGAGAAGAACCAAGATATCACGAACTTCATAAAAGGAAACAGAGTTAACAGAGACATGTACAAAAGAAACTAGCTTATTTGTGGCCCTGCTTTTTTGCTGTCTCCCTGTACTGCTCCTCTAAAGATACCCTACAGCTAAATGAAAAACCCTCCACTCTCACTCACTCGACTTCCAAATTAAAAACATTTTACAGGTTAGTAAATCTCCAGCTGAGGTGATGTAGCAAAGAACAGCTGTGAAGTAATTTTGATAATGATGAGAATAATAAGCACATGGCAAGGTTCAGGGCTTTGCTGTTGCAGCTTCAGTGCTCCTGAATAGATAAAAGTGATTAAATACTCCTGATTATCCCTGACCAATATGTAATGGATTTACAGCCCTTTCAATTAGTCAGTATTTGCTTAGGACTCATTATTTTGTCTTTGGTTAAGTAATCAGCCCAGAGACTCATGTTCTGTCTAATTCCTCTGAGCCAAGTGGGTACGGGGCACCTGACCTTTGAAATGGCCATAGCTGGGAGGCAAGAATAACCACTACTCCAGCAGAGACACTGGCTATTCCAGCTAATCCTGACCCCACAGGCCAGATCAATGCACCTTAGTTTGCTACTAATGTCCTTACATCAAAATGATGGTTTAGAAATGTGGATCTATTGCTCCCCCCCGTAGCTGTGCTGCTAGCAGATCAGTTTGACAGTCCCCATCATAAATAAAGTGGGTACCTTGTCCCCAAACCATGACACTGTAACTGACATCAGCCACCTTGGAAATGTATAAAACTTTGGCAGAAGAAGAGGTAGTTAAAAATGCTGTTACCCTTTTTAGCCTGATTAAGTGAGAAACAATTTTACAGTGAGAAGAGGAGGAAAATCAATCGATAATTTTACCAGTTTCCATTATTTCCTACATGAAGTAAACTACAAAGAGTGTTACTAGCTTTTCTGTAGAACAGTATTTTGATGCCTAAGTGAAGCTGTAACAGTCAACAGAACACCAACACATAAAACCAATTGCAAACAGGAGGATAAAGATAGACTGTTAGTAAAAGCACTGCTTTTTCACATATTTAATCTCTCTCCCCCAAACGTGAATATGGCTAGCTTTTAAGATAATGGACTTGGAGAGAAACTAAAAGGTGCTTATTTTCTCAGTTACACAACTGAAGAATTAGGGAACCCGTAAGCCGCCTATATTTCTCACCAAAAGTAACATATGACAAGTTTGCAAGCTGCTGCTTTGACTTCTCTTGCATCCCACAGTATATGTCAGAATACACAGATTGGGGTTCTCTCTTCCGACGAATACATATGAGGTTTGTGTAAACAGAGGCCAACAATAAAGAATCCAGAAGGCAGAGCTTTATATATGCTGAAGCAAGAAAGCCTCTTCTTATCTTTAGGAACATTTGGAATAGTTCGAGCAAAAAAATGGTTACTTTATCTGTAGGTGTTGTTCCGTGATAAGACCTTGTACTCTCTATCTCCCTCTTTCCCTCCCTCCCTCTCTCCCTCTCCCTCTCTCTCTTTATATATATATATATATATATATATATATATATATATATATATGTATACACACACACACATATATATAGGGTTTTTTTCAGATTTGTCATGATTCCAAGAGCCAGGGGGGGGGAAATCTAGAAAAAAAAATTGCAAGTGATAATTGAGTCTTAATAATCTTCCAGAAAATTATGGGGGCAATTGATTTCTAGTAACAATGAATAAACCTCATTAGGCACATGAATAGAAATCTATTTTGTTTTGGGGCACCACTTACTGTGAGATGCTGGAAAAGCCACGCTCTCATGATATTTGTTGCTACTTTGGGGAAAATGCCTCTTTTCTTCTGACGTTTTTTGTCCTTGTCTGGGTCATCATCATCCCCTGTACCAGGTGAGGCTACACTGTTGTCTAAACCATCTCCTACAGTAAAGAGAAAAACAGGAGGAAGGGGACATATAATAAACAAAGTATAGCAGCCAAAAGGTAGCAATAATTTCTACTACAGTTTTGTTTTGATTTGATAGAACATCAGGCACATACAGTTTCTCATTAAATACGAGTGCTGTTATGAATACGTAAAAATTAGAAGCCATGTCTCTCCAAATACTAATTTTGTGTCTCATGCATGCATATATCATTAATTCAATTATAATTGTGTGCTTGACGTCGTGCAATAGCTCTTTGTCAATTATGGGATTCAATGTGGGAAAACCTGCCACAAGAAAACCCATTCACTGTAAATGCATCCCTACAACCATTCTGAATACATACTGAAAGTAATCAAGTTAAATGTTCTGTAGTCTATATATTCCAGGCCCTCTGCATAGGTGGCAGTAACTGTGTCACTCTTCAGTGCACATAACACACTGTCAGATGAGCCCCTCCCCATAGCTGTCGCCTCCCAACACCCACACATACACACGCACAAACACGTACACCTAGTGTGACCCTGCACATAGCATTTGCATGACATAAAAACTTCTACATCTCTGCATCAGTGATTATTATCATTAAAAAAAAAAAAAAAAAAAAAAAAAGATGCACATCAAGGTAGAGCTCTCACTTAATCAGAACTTTCCATCAACATCTTTCTCTTCTGTGCTTTTCCCTGGCATTAATTGTGCATTAGCAAAAATCATTTACTTTTAACAGTCATAGTTATTTTTTCTTGCCCTCCGGCAAAAATGCCTTGAAAGCCTGCCTGGAGGGCATCTAAATTATGTATCTGAAAAACTCTTCTGGCAAGGCATTGCAGGACCCCTACTTTCTTAAAATTCATACGAGCACGTCTTCCTGTTTTTGGGAAGGCATCAATCAAGAGCAGCAATATATGCCATATTCCTACATTAATATTTGAACTAATAACTTTAAAAAAAGGAAAGAAACAAGATCCGACTTGTGGCATAATCAAATGCAAAATAAATGAAGAATACTGGGACAGCACTGAGACTTTATAGATTGCTGTGTTTTCCTTACACATCATTAGCCCGGAGCCACACGAAAGAGGAAAACAGAGAAGTGGAGAGTTTATGCTCCCTGCTGGTGTTTAAGAAGCTGAGGTCCTGGAAGGACATCTGGGAATTGTGCTGAGACGGTGGTTTTTGTAATTTAAGAATAGACATTCATTAGCAGTAAATGCCATAAATCCCATGCTAAGTAAAAACCTTGTCCAAGAAAGCCTAAAACAATAAACTCTGTGCTCAATGTAGCCTGAGCTAGACGCTCCATAGCTTCCTGAGGAATGCTATAGATCCACAAGCTAATTCCTATAGCCTTGTCTAGCTCTGTAGTGCTACTAAACCAAATACGTTGCTGCTACATGCAGCCCATTTGCTTCAAAACTTGCATTTCAGCTCTATCTGCCCCTCCTGTGGCAGATCACCCTTCTTGCACTGCCTCCCCTCTGAAAAACCAACCCTCGCGGACCAGAGAGACAGAAAAAGCCACAGCAAAGAGCTGGCAGATTAATTTTATTGACATTTCCATTTTCACTGCAATGTGATACCCTCCATCACATGGAAGAGATGACCCTCACTATTTACAGACTGACAGGCCACTTCATTACAACCACCCTGCCCCAAGGCAGAGCAGCTCCTTTCCATCTGCCCAAACACCAGAGCAAGACCCTTAAGTCACTGCGCTCTCCTTCTCATGCCTTTCTTCTTTTTTGTTTGTTTCTGTTATGGATAGGGAAAGGGGAGTCAAATCACAGCAAACTAATCAAAGAGATTATGGCAGACCTATATACTGTAACCAAGTGTTCACTTTTGTAAGACGCTGGTTATTTAGAAAGCGCTCCTCTCCGTCACCCTCTCCCCCCCACATTCTCCACCCCATCCCTCTCGCACACGCGCACGCACGCACACACACACACACACTTTCCACTGTGCCAAGGAACTGCTGCAAGGCAAATTCTCACAAACACTAATGGCTTCTGACTGCTCCTTGGCAACCCCAGCATTTTAACCTGGGTGGATATGCTCTCCAAAACACAGACACTGGAGCTATCTCATCAGCTGTTCATGTGACACAGATGGAGAGTGGCTATTAGGAGCCAGGCAATGGGCCTTGGGGATCTGAGGTGCTGCACTGTAGCCTCAGGCAATTTTGAAAAGCAGTACCCGGAGAAGGGGGGAAAAAATCTGTACTGAAAGTGCAAGTTTGAAGTCAGTCAGTCTGTTTGTCTATCTATCGGGTGGATAAAGATATCTTTGTCTCTTTATGCAAAACCTGTGTGCGTATGCACAGAATGCACGTAGCTATAAAACTTCCTTTCCACACCATCTTTTCTCACTACAGAAGCATTTGTTCACTCTATTTATGGACAAATTCCTATTTCTCTTTATACACATGCTCTCCTGTTTGTGAGTACGCTTAGCAGCACTCACCTAAATGCTGAAAGAGCATTTAGACCTCTTGGAGATTTGGAGAGGTTGTGAATATCCTTGTTTTAAAAAGCAAATTGCAGCTCAGGAGATGAAAGTTCAGCTAAAGCTTCAATTGTCTTTCCACCTTATCCAGTGGTACAAATACTAGGAGATAAGTGTTTCCTTAATCACTTCCATAACCTAATGAAAGGAAATTCAAATATCATACCTCTAAATAACCTCAGAACATGAATACACACTGTAAGATTTGTTGTTCCTGATGAACTACAGACCCAATCCTGTTAAGCTGTATTGTCACCTCTTTAATAGCACTGCGACTGCTCACATTAGGGGGACTGTTTCTAGCAGAAAGAAGACAGAGAAGCTACCCATAAATGACGTTTCCAAGACGGAATGATTTACTTCTTAGCTTTGGAGGGTCTGATCCTAACGTGCTCTATCCAAAGAAAACACAAGTTACTTTAAATGAAGAACAAAATCAACAAAGGTGAAATAAAATTAACAGACCTAAGAATTCACTTGACTTCAGATTGAATTAACTGTATTTTTAACCACTACAGGAAGAAAGGCAAATTTAAATCATTTGGAGCTTAGTATGACCATCATTACTAATGGTTCCATTTAGGCAAACTGTTCACCTGCTGATTTGGGTAGGATTTTGCCAAGTGCAGGGTCAAGTCCTAACTTCTATGGAGACTGCAATTATTTGAGCATAGTTATCCCAAATTTATAGTGGGAAAATTAAGCCAAATTTTGGCCCACTGACTTCCTCTTTCTCACAGCAGCAAAAAAATGAAGGCTGATTTTCTACTGCTTTGCACACTGTTGACTCATTTATTCTTGTGCAAAACCTTATAATCGCTCTAGGAAAGTGAGGCATTCTCAAGTGCTCCTTGCTCTCTTTGCAGAGGTGTCAGTGACTGCATTGGATCCAGCCAGTAAAGAATTAGGCATATTACACAACTTTTTTTAAGATCATATCAATGCCATATAACAGTCTCAATAGCTCCCAGGAAAGCTGAAGAAAGTATACAAGAAATTTTGCATAGTAACCCACATGGGGTTCCTTATAGGCTTTCTCTTCAAGAGGAAGGGTTTGTGGAGGAAACTGAAGTTGCAACTCTTATTTACACGGCAGGAAGATGGTCTTCCACACTAGCTCTGTGTATAGACACTCTTTGCACGCGTTTCCTGCAAGGAAGATTATTTTGCCTCGAAAGCAAAGCAGATCACCTCTTATTTAAAACATCCTGAACAAGTAGTTAGAGCATGTTTTCCATTGCACTGGAATTTCAGTCTTAACCTACTGCAAACCGACTTTCTTGGGTAGACAAGCCTGCTGATCTCAGTACGCATACAGCTAAGGACTCTTCAGGAGAGTCCTGTCCTAGAGAAGGCTTGTCCAGTCCTATCAGTGACTTCCTCTTGGGAGGTCCTCCATACTCTCTGTGTTATCGCACCCCTCTTTCATGGTTGTTTTCCTTGCGGAGCGAAGAACAGTCAGGAGATGAAGTTAGTGCTGCTTAGAAGCTGCTCAAATAGTCTTTTTCATCATTTGTGAACAGGATAGATGACAGATTCCCAGTCTAAGCAAATGTTAACTGAAAAGGAGATCCCAGTCATTCCAAAACAAAAAAGCCTGCTAACAGCCCAGATTCAAACTCTAGAAATAGTTTCTCTTGTCATCGTAACAAATAGAGCAGAAAGAAAAGACATTTCTGGAAAAATACATTTGGAGACTCAGTGTTTGAATTTCCTTGTCATCAGGGTTCCCCTACAGCTTTACAGTTTGTCATGCTAAAGGAGAAGAGAAAAGATCAGGGAGAGCTAATGGGAAAAAAAAGAGGCACTTCACCATTTTACTAGAAATAATGCAACCAATTAAAAACACATGAATTCTGAAAAGGAAAGCTCCAATGCACATGCCAATTTTAAGGATACTGCTCTATGATCTTTTGGTCCAGTATTTTGACGGAGTGGAATATATAGGTTTGCATGCAAAAGGGGGCCAATCCGTATGTATGCCTATACTCACAACCTGAGTTATTTGTTTGTGCTTATAATGTGCCCATCTGAAGACATAAGTATTGTAAACCATTACTAACAAGGAAGTTCAACTGAGTAATAAGATCAATAACACCGCCATCAGAGAAAAACCTTTAAAATCTAACCAATTACTACTGCCAAAAAACTGGAAAAAAAGAGAAGTGCTTGAGTATGTTTTGAAGATGAGACAGTCTGTGCTGCAAGAAGGACTAATAGAGAGGGAAGGCCAGTTTCAGAATCAAAGACCTTTCAGAAGAACTCCTTATCTCCGCTCCATCCTGTTAAAATCATCAAGCGTTTAGCCTTACAGCTTCAGCAGATCACAGCTCTTTGAACGAAGCACTAGTTGTTTTTTTTTCCCCGTCTTCTGAAGGACCAGGGTTCATGGAAGTTGACTTAGTCTCCTCACACCCCAGATGCAACTCTTATCAACCCCATCTTATTGCCAAGAGAAACTGCACTAGGCTAGATTGTGGATGGCAAACCTGGGACTCTGAAATGTGCAAACTGTTCAAGCGGGCATCCTAACTTAGAGTTGTGCCATCAGCAGCAGTGCCCTACCGCTAACTGTGCTGGTTACTGACTTGACTGCCATCAGAAGCTGTTTAGGCATGCTGTAGGCATGCCAGGCTGATCTGCATGCTCAGCTATTGCTTGTCCCCGACTTGGGGGGATCCTCAGGTGGGCTGCTGTGAGCAGCCCCCTGCAATCCCTCCCCTTTTGTGTCTCTAAGAGACCTATCTCATGGGGCTGTGTCCGGTGAAGGTTTCTATGAGCATCTGGGAGAGAGAGAGAAGTTGGACACTGGCACCAGAAGGCAGAGGAATACTTCAGCTATACAGCACTATTATGTCTCTTACTAAAAAAACATTTCACTCTCTGCCCCTTCTCCTAGCAGCAGGAAGGAGATAAAGAGCCAGCCTAATTTCTGCTGTCCTTCTGGAAGACCTTGGGCTTTCCATCAGTTCCTTTGGGCTGACAATGGGAGGATGATCATCTACAAACCTCACACCATCTAGGCATTGACAATTTTTACAAAGTCAGATTGGAAGAGAAAGGAGAGAACTTAAGTTGTCTATCAGAGCTCACCTAAAAAGCTGTTCTACTCAATCTAATCATGCTTTAGTATAGTTTCTCAGTCAGCAGCAAGTCCCTATTACAGTCTGGCAATATGTGCTAAAGGCTGTAAGTGTTGTGTAGTATCTGGTATTTAAAGTGTATTTACAGTAAGAGGGAGAATAAAAACTGTTCATTTTCTGTTTCTGGGTAGGTACCTTTCTGTGTTCCTTTATGTGTCTTCTTTTGAAAAAAGGCATGTACAAATATTTTATTATTTACTTGACGGTAAGAATGACATTCCAGACATATTATTCTTATATCTTTACCTGCTGTAAAATTGTTGGTTTGAAACTTTGGAAATGATTTGCAGAACAGTAATGTTTCACATTGTCCTTTTTATTATTTTCCTTTCCTTTTCTTTGTGTGCCCTTTGTTGTCTGTTGTTAAAGCTCATGTTTATTTGTGAAGTGAACTGAGAGTTCTCAGAGATTAAATTCAAAAGCCAACATATGTTTTTCTAGCTTTTTTAAAAGAGAAAGCTAATAAACACTGCTTTGCATTTTAAGCTCTTTTAGCCAGTATAGCCAGTAGGGTTGTGGTTTATATATTATAATTCAACATTTTTTCGCATCAGGTGAAAATTGTTCCAATGAAGACAAGGGGAAAAGTAAAGAAACCTGCTAATTACTGATCTCTCTTACGTTCCTGCTGTGCTAAACTGTCCAGACATGTTGAAGTGAAATTTTTCTGCGATTTTCAAGCGACTAGTTCACGGCCCACTGCCGTGGAGTGCAGGAGAAGGGATGAAATGCTTTAGTTTACATGCAACATTTACTAACTGTGTGGGTTTTCCGACATTAAAGAGGGGACAGTGACCCATGCCACCTTTTTCACACTCAAAAGAGCACTGAAAAAACAGTCTTCATAGGCTTACCTCAGGCTTCTCTGGCCCTTAACACCCTCCCCCCAGGGTATGAGCAGAAAGGGAAAAAAGAAGGGATTTTATGCTCCTTTCTCTTCAACTTTTCAGGCGATATAAGCAGCATTTAGCAAATTCAGCCTCCAAATGGCTCCAAATGCTCTGAGCTGCAGGGGCTCATCCTTTGTTAGCCTCCCTCTATTTACACAGGATTTACGCAGGCTCTCCACTGAAGAGACCACATGTTTCTGACAGAAAGCACTTCCATTCACACTGCATCAGGCAACAGGATTGTAACCGCTGCAGCTTCACGCTGGCCCGAGATTAGGGATTTCAGCAACATTGAGATGGTAACAATCTGCTAACTAACGAAAATTATCCATGGAGGACTCTGCTGCCTGCTCCCGCTAAAGCCACCGCGGCCGCGTAGATTGGGTCGCTTCAAAGAACGATTAAGAGCTAGCTGCTCTCGGGACTCTGTATGTCCGCCTGCAAATATCATGCACACGCACACAAATACCAGAAAGGGAGAGAGAGGGGGGAAAAAAAATCAGACTGCAGCTTGGATTAAAACAATTTCACCCACTGGCTGCAGACATAAAGTGTAAAAACAGCCAGATGGACACATATGTAAATGTGGCCGCATTTGTTTCTCAGGAGCTGGCAAGTTAGTAATAACAGTACAGTTCAATAATTTATTTTCTGAGGTATTTTCACACCGGTTAACTGCACAATGGCAACATCCATGTGGAACTTCGGGAACGGAGTAATTCCTTCAACAAACTGCTACTGGGGCAAACAAACCAAACTATAACTAAATGACTTTTCTTGGCTCTACCTGCCTGCACTCACTCCTGGAACCTGGTATCAGTCCGAGATTTTTATTTTATGTATTTTTTTTTTTAACTGCTGGTCAGTCAGGATTTCTGCACCAAGATTTTTTTTTTCCAGAATCAGTATTTGTATCGGGGTTTTTCAAAATGCATAATACTCGCACAAGCACCACAAATGTTTCTGGTCAAACCTTGTGCTTTTTGCTCAATAGCTTTTCATGAGGCAAACGAAAATTAGATGGGAATACAGCACTGGAAAGGACCACATAGATCCAATTTCTGAGGAGTTTTATTTCATCATTTTAATTCAGTGAATTACTCTGCTTCTGCGGCAAAGGACAAAACAATTTACTTTTGTAGTAGTAACTTGTACATGCATCTGATAAGCACATAAAAAGTATACAGTATATTCTAAAGTTCTCCATAGTATATCATAATAAAGCTCTTCTGGGCACTCTAATGATTCATTTTTAGTGATCTCTCAAATGCCCTTATCCACAGTTAACACTCAGATTTTATTAAGGAAGAAAGCAGGGACAAATGTCCACTTAAGTCCCAGCTCTCAAATTCAACTCTGCTTGCACTGCAGTACCTAAAGCTAAAGCTTTTTTAATGTTCTATTCACCTCCCCTGTGTGGCATTTCTGCTAACACAGAGTTCACAATCTTTCAGCCTCAAACACAGAAGGCTGCTATCTTCAAGTCATCCAAGGAATGTGCCAGATACTATCATCTCCCCTGCAATACAAAGAACCAGAAAGAGGCAGAGACCAAAAGAAGACCGTGCTGATCAGGTTACTAAAGTCCAGAAAGTCTTTCCCAGAATGCTAAATGTTAATCTTTGAACCAGCAAATGTTATAATTAAGATCCTTGTAGTTGGAGGAAATGCTAGCTTGAGAAGTCAAAGGTACAGCATTTGAAGTTGTACTTTTTTGCACGTTTATCCTAATCTCACACCCTCATGTTGGCATAACTGCCATCAAACACTTTGTTCTATTCAAGCAAAGTTATCATTAATGTCAGTGGCAGTTTTGCCTGAGTAAGGAGTGTAAGACCAGATCCTCGTCTTGTTCAAACAGAATTGCCAGCTCTGCACAATTCCAGGAGAGACACACTCATTAAAACTTGTGGTTTATGCTGATTTATGATGCTCTTCTGTTTAAAAGTGAAACTCACTTGGTACCTCACTGGGAAAGTGTTCAATGCACTTGTTTCTACAAATTTTAACTCAGTTATGTCCCCCCCCCACCACCACCATGACCCCTCAGCACAAGTTGTGAAATTTATGCAGAGGTTTTGGCACGTAGGCTGAAGGAAAGCATTATTAAATTAGGTTTAAGTAGTTTGTCTGCTTCAGTAATTACTTTCAACAGTGAGTGTAAATAGCTGTTATTCTGTTTAAATTTTTCATCGTACTAAACGTCACACAAAATGTCCTTGTACTGCAGACTAAATGGAGTTCTTTTCAAATCTGTTTTTTACATATTTTTAAAAAATATTTTTAGCATTCTCATAGCAATTCTGTTAAGAATACCAGCTACAAACTCAGAATCAACAAGTCATTAAAGAAATCGGGCAACCAAAAACATTCTTTTTTTGCCTAAAGCACATCGTCTTCAGGAGGCTGTTTTCTTGTTTAGTTCTCCATCTCTACCCCTATTTACATTACCACTATTGCTGTAACTGGGATATTGTTTTTAGTTTCCTCAATCAGCTTTACAGAAGTTGACATACATTAAAAAGCTATATTTGATTTTAAGTTTCATTTCTTATTTCTCATCCTGTTATTTGTTATTTTGTTACTTTTGTCATTAGAATAATGTCAAAGAATGGGAGCAAAACAGCTAAGCTCAATTAAAATTCTTCCTGTGCTTGAAGTTAGCTAATTAAGTTCAACATTATCTCATCAATATTTAACCTTTAACATTTTGCAATTGCTTTTTGTATATAGGAGTAACAGAATGTGGAGAACTTAACTAGTAGATGATGTCTAAAATCCTGTACTGTTCTTCTTCATTAAAATATTAATGTAGTTTCTTTAAGAATATAATGGCTTTTTGTTCTTTTGAAAGGGAAAATAACCTTCAGAGCATCTGAATTTTTCTTACAGTTGACACTCAGTTACAAACTGAGGTATTTTAATGTCTTCCCTTAAATAACATGCAGTTGGACATAACTGCTTGTTTAGGAAACGTCTCTTAAACTGGTGTCTAATAGGGCAGCAAGAGCCAGTGTACTGTTCACATTACAAACCTCTCTTTTCAGAGTTATATAGCTACAAAAAATGTGCCAGCTTAAATACCGTATAAGAGTACATAGCAATTTTTAATCATTTCCAAAAAAATTGTTAGGACTAGAAATGTAACATTTCCTGAAAGATACTAACTTAATGCTTCAGTTAAAAAGCACATTTGTTAGGCCACAAGTCCAGAAAGTAAATTAGTCTATCTGAGGATTTATAACAAAAAATGGAGGATGGCTGAATACTTTTAACAAACAAAGATGCTTTAATAGAAAAGTATAAAAATGAACCACAAAGCTTTTCCAGGTGATAAGATGTATACAAATGTGTATCTTAACATAAAACACAAATAAGAGTACCAGCTTGATATGCATTCACAGTACCTGAGCAGCATCAAAAAGATGCTTGCTGTGAATGCATAGTTTAGAAAATATATATATATATACAAAACAACTCCAAACTTGGCAAATCTTACATACCATAAGAGCTCCAACACCTATGCACAGTGGGGTGGATTAACCCGCTGGGTGCTGCGGACATATATATGCACCTCCTCCTAAAGTGTTCACTTGGCTGGCAGTCTGGAAAATGCCAGAATGTGAAGGGTTACGTTGGAACACCGACAGTCTGCGTTTGCAGGTTTAAGTTAAACCCCGTACTTTAAATATATTGTGTTCGGTATTTGGGAACATGGCTAATACCGTTTACAAGTAGCACGCTACCGGGCACTAACAACGAAGGACTCGATGGAGCACCCGCCGACGCTGCTGAGCACCGTTTCAGCTGCCAAACGTGTGCCGTGGATCTGCCCATACTTACTCTCAGCGAGCGTTTTTCAGGGTTCTTCTCTTCCAAAAAGCCTGACCGGTAAAGCGTAAGCTATTTACAGCCCGTCTACCATACGTATTGGATGCTTACAAATGGCCTCTGCCGTGGCTTAAAACATTTCGCCTTTAAAGTTCAGCAGAGAGCTACAGATTATAGGAGCAAGCATCTAAGAGTCTCAGCTGTGATGAAATGCCTAAGAATACTCGCATGCCTCAAACTGCAAACGAAGCAAGGATACAGACACAGGAGGTCTGGGCACAAAAACTTCATCTGCCCGACAGAAAGAGGTCCTTGTGACTTTGGTAAGGCTTACGACCAACTTGCTTTCTCCCATCTTAGAGTTTTACGGCATTGCTTGGAGATGTGGTAACAACCACAGGAAAAAGAAGGGGAGACCCGGGCCTCGTCCCTCCACTCCCCAGCTGTCCCACAGGCGACTTTGGACCTGCTTTAAGCGATCGAATGAACTGACAGGGCAACACGTAATTTTGTAGAAACGGGAAAAACTTTTTGACAAAATGTTTCCATGAAATGGATTTAGAAAAGAGGGAAATATAACAAATAGCAAAACCACAGGGCGCTGACTTGTTACACCATCTCCCTAAAAACTCACAGCACAGAACAAACACAGGCCCCCGCTCTGCGACCTGATGATTAACTTTTCCGTTCAGAAGCCTGTAACTTCGTGTCAAGTCCTTCACTGTAGGAGAAAGTGTGGCAAAAGACAAATGCACAGTGTCTGCAAAGTCTTCCTACACTCATATCACTGAATTGTTCCTAGTGAAAAACGGGCTGGGGTCCAGAGCAGTCCCATCAGCCTGCTCCTTCCTCCAGAGGAGGTAGCGTTGGCTCTGTGTAGGGATCCCAAATGAAAAGCTAGGCGAGTAAAGAGGCTTCTTTTCTTCTGTTGCAAATGGGCAAAACTGAGTTTCCTCCCTGGACAGGCTGTTCACCTAACCCATTACAGAACTGGCATGCGTGCCATAAGATTAAATCTAAGCCCCACCAATCAAGTAGCAGTCTAGGTTCAATATGCTGATGCAGCAAATTTCCAGATCTTGATCACACTAGGCAGGGGAGTCATTCTTCTCAGTGATAAAGTCACTGAATGCACTCTTGAGGAGACAAAAAATTAAGAACCAGCTGACTTTGCACCATTTGAGTGAGGTATTCACTGCTGACCCAGAACAACAGAATTGCCATGTTCTGACACCAGCTAGGAATCATCGTAGAAGTGGTCATCTCTGATCCTTTACTATTCACTAGAGTTTCTCAGTTGGTTAGTGGCACCAGGCTGGAAACTAGTGTTTAAACGCATGCTGTATTAATAGAAACTTTGTGCAGTCCCTCCACCTCTCTTCTTCTTCCCTCTCCTCTTAAAAACCCTTCGTAGTTACTATGAAATGATGCCAACAAGAAGATTTGATAGTCAGAAAAAGCAAATTGGATTTCATCAATTAAGATTTACCTCAAAGGCATTAACCCTCCTTTACAATTTTACAGTTAAGATATTTTTACCTGCATTTTACTAAGTCAGCTTCTCAAACTCATCAGTGATTTATGCAGCAACTAAGAACTGAGATACTAATAGTGTCAGAGCATTATCTAGTACAAGATATTCTATTTCCTTTTCTGTATTGGCTCACTAAGTGACCTTCAGCAGACTTTTAGGGATAAGGATTTTCAAAAGTGCTCAAATGAGTAAGGAACACAGCTTTCACTGAAAACTGCTTTAAGAGTAATACAAAATATTCTCCTTGAGTGTGGCTGGTGGCTGCTCTTAGATAAGTGAATATTATACATTATTACTTTAAAAGTCAAACAAGCCAAGGAGCTCATATGAGTATTTCATTTTTTAAAAAATTTGAGTATGGTTATTGTTTCTACTAGCTCTTCTTCATCTCAAAGTGCGTACCTTAAAGAGTTAAAATGCCATGGAACATGCTTCCTTTACACCCTTATGTATATTCAGAATGCAGTTTCTTGAAAATAAATACATGTGATCAAAGTAGATGTGCCAGGACACCTTACTTTTTTTTTCTCCTTCCGATAAATAATATTTCCATTCACATTATTAAGAGCAAATGCAAGTCTTGGTGCTACAAGTTCAGTTAGGAGGTTACACAGGCTTTTGTATTTGTGGTTGATCAAAATTCTGAAGTTTTGACATTTCCATCTAGTCTTTATTCATATCTGAGTTCTGTGGCATGAATGGGAATTTGTCCTGAAAGAGACCGTGTAAGAACTAAGATTCGGCATTTCCTGTTTTTACCCCAAATGAACTCAGTAATAAAACACTCTTTGGACTTCATCCTTCACCTGCCGCTTACTCTGTGTTTCCTTCTGTCAGCGTGGATGAGGTATAAAAAGCTAAGTGGATGATTTCAACTGGTAGCACTTCAGTCCAATGCTTTACCATGTGCAACCCTACGGCCTTTTGAGAGCTCAGGATCTGTGTTTACAGCCAATCTCTCTACAATGAGGACACTTACATAAGCATTAACCCTACACATTTTCATGTATAATTTCTCCGTAGCTGTGAGAGTTGGGGAAGGAATTCTGGCACGAAGCACAGATCTGGGGTCTTTTTTATGAAGTAAGAAACACCAGCATTCCAAATTCATTTACCAAGCACTAATGAGGCCTCTCTTTTAACCCTATTTACTTTATTTCTTACAAAATTGACTCATCTGCACAATGAAAAGGAAAGAAGAAGCTAAATCAAGAAGATGGGCAGGCCATGCTTTTCTCCTCAAACAGTGCTGCCTTCTGATACCCATGATTGCTTCTCCCTGATGTGATAAGGTTCAGTAAATAATGCAGGTTTGGGCCCTAGTCCTTGAGGGTTCGCAGACTGTAACTCCTTAGCAGCACCACCCCATCCATTACCGTGGAATTAGTTGACAATACTACTAGTTGTACCAAAAAAATAAACTAATTGGTCCCTGAGGATAGCTAGGTGCTTTGGAAGTCTTAAAAAAAAATTATCTCTCATAGTGATTTGCCAGCCTTCCTATACTCTATCCAGCACATAGGGACTTCTAAATTACATACTATAATTGACATCAAATATCTGTCCCATCAGTGAATATCTTTATTAGCATCAAAATCACTCACAACTAGTGCTCCTCAATGTTATTAAACAGAACTTGTTCTAGGTGTTGCCTTACTAATTAGTCAGGATGAGCCCGAGGAAGAAAATCTGGGTCATGTTAAATTAATTGGAATGAGCATGAAAATTAGCAGAGCAAACTGCATCAATTTTCTATAGAGAGCCTTTCTTCATGTTGAGAATAAAAATGGATATTATGAGGCATTAACCAAACTGCCTTCTGTGACTGCCAAGAGGTGTGTTACAGTAGCCCAAAAATATCATGCTCACAGATTTTCAGAAGTTAATGAGACATTTCCAGGAATGGTAAATACATGGTATTAAAATGGGTGTGCCTCTTATGGGAAAATGCCAAGTCATTTCATGTTTATTCAGGCATAACAAGCTCCTCAAAATGAGCATAATTTAAGAGGTGAATAGTGCAAGGAGGGCTAACATTCAACTCATTTTCCTTAAGAAAGAAAAGATTAAATTGAACAAAAAATGAATTAAGAGGTTTACAAATCAACAAGTCAACCATCAGATTGCAGCCTCTGCTCAGTATATTCTCATCAGCCCCTGCCATGAAGTTTTCAAAAAATGTCCCGAAGGCAGGGAACAAAGCGAGCAGAACTGATTACAGCCACACTCACCGCCTTGCTGTCTAAACTCTGTTTGGCTTCCTAATGAGCTCACTAAAAACCTAATTCATCTCCCATAACCCTTCTCAGCCCTCCTTGAAATTCACCATTATGGAAATTACAGATGAAACATTTACAGGCTGTGTTCAAATTACTGCTTCTTCAACAGGCAGGTCCCTGACCCTCGCAGCGAACACAATAGAGGTATGTCCGTCATGAAACCACTCAAGCCGCAGCCTATAGAATAAAGAGGCTCAGGAAGGTTAAGACTTTTTCTCATGGTGACAATGATTTCCGCATTAATGCTTTCAGTTCCATGAATATGGGAATTCTGGGGGTTTGACAGTATATCAAATACAAATTGTAATTCAGAAGGGGAGAAATGAGTTGTACTGATGACAAATAGCTGGAATAGGCTAATGTGAATTCCCAGCCTGTTCATGAGGAAACTCCCTCAGTTCCTCATTACATGAAGTCAAAATGATCCTCACGGCACCTAGCCTGTAACTGGAAGATTACTGAATTGATGGATCCTTAGTTTAAAATGCAGCTGTTTTATTCTGCTTTAGTAATTAATTCTTTTTCCAATACCATATTGATTAAGCGTAGACCCTGATAAAGTTCAAACTGAGAAGAATCTCTAGTGGCTTCCTTAGCTGCTCAAGAGACTCAATGAAAACTTCCTACAATTCCACCTGCCTCCTCAGAGTGCTGATCCAATGAACAGAACAGATTTTTTCTCATAAATTAGTTAGGCCATGTGGAGCTGTATTAGCTGATCGTTGCTTTTGTCTCTCTACTTGCTGACTTGCTTTTCACTTTTGCTGTCCTTTGTGCTGTGACACACAAAGTCGGAGTGCAGCTGCCATTCTGAACCCAGCCAAGGTAAAGAACAATTCGTACAAACTATGTGGGTTTTTTTTTTCTCCTCGTTTTATACAGCTGCAAGTCCCTGAGCTGTGCTGCACTCAATAAGGCCTCCAGGGATCCAACTAGCAGAGAAATCAGTGCTGAAGCATGCAGTCATTCTGGGGGACTAAAGGGGTGGTGGGGGGGGGGGGAGAAATAACCTGCTCTCTTCAAGACCGCTCCACCTTTTGGGATAGAGCATTTGCTGCTTTGCTTTTAGCATTCAAAGACTCTCGCATTTCCCAGGTTTTATTTAAATAAATAAAAAAAAAAAAATCACGCACGCTCTAGACTACAGCCAGTTGAGACAAGAAACCACCACCTCACCTACAGCAAATGAGACATGGGAGCCTGTTGACTACCAGGCAGCCAGAGGCTGTCGACGAATCCCACACAGCACACACAGCAGCGTACTGCAAGGAGAAGTATCACCGCCACGGCGCTGCTTTTCAGAGTCCCCTGCACCAGGGATCAAGGCTTGTGAGGGAAAATGAGCACGATAACAAAGTTTCTCAGATTTCAGGCAGTACAAGGGATCTTCTTTTCTGGGAAGATCAGAAGTACTCGGTATGCTTTCAGAGAAATGCATTTTGTTCTTATTTCTTCCCCAAACCCACCGCAGGCCTCCCCCGAGAGGAGAGTCCTGCGAGTGTCCTGGGGCTGCACGCTGCCCTTCGCAACCCTTTGGGGACACGGGTTCGAGCTATGCGCTGGCTGCCAGAGCACGGCTAAGGAAATAAATAATCTGGGGGAACGGCAGGCACGTCAGGTATCGGCAGCCCTTGCTGGGGTTACGTGCCAGCTCATGAGACTATTTAAAGGTTACGGGCCTGATTCTGCTCCCACGCCACGCGATGCCACAACAGCAGGTTGCATCGCACGGTGCGTGCAGCCCCGCTAACAACGCGAAGAGCAACTCGGTTTTGCCTCCGCGTTTCGTACAGTAACCCCCCAAAATAATAAAGTATGAAACACTGGGAAAAATCAGTTCAAAAACCCCTTCCTGATTCACTGCTTATGTATTCTATTCTCCTTTTCTGTCACGTTCCCCAGCACAAGAAGATGCTTGTGGTTTATTTCAGATAAAAGAGAAATAAAAGTACCATATCCCAAATTGTGTAACAGTAAAGCATATAGTTTGGAGACAAAAAGCACACATTTGGTGAAAATGGAAGATAGCATGCAATTTGTCAGAGAAATTACACAGCCAGAAAAATATAATGGGAAAGATTCTCTTCAGTGCTAATATATCTTATGCTAATTTCTTCCATTTAATAGTACCAACCAATATGCATAGTGTGGACAGGTGCAAAACAGAAAATTATGTGTCTTCATGTATCTACCACAAGTTCAGGTTTGTCTTGTGTGGAAAGTTTATTTCTGCAGGAGCCCTTCAAAAATAACAGGTCCTAGTTACAACAGCGGCTCAGCTTTTTAATTTCTGCGGCCTCCAGATGAATAATATAACACAGACTTCTTTGTTGAGGACAGTTACTATAAAGCAGCTTGCAGCTATCACACATAACACAAAACAAGTAATTTCTTTCTAGAATGGATTCAAACAAGCTTATCAGGACTGTTATCTATTTATAAATTATATATTTAACAGTAAAGACTGACAGACATGGCTGGAATGTTACACATGGGAAAACACGATTAGAGATATTCCAAATTACTCAACCTAATCCTAAGCAATACAATCTTAAGGGCACTAAGAATTTCTAGAAGAATTAAGCATTATACCTTGTAAAGCTCAATTAAATACCCTTTGAAACCAAGCTGTGATTCTTTCAGATCTGTCTGCAATACACAGTCCTTCCAAATGAAGGATGTTTGCCTTTCCAAGCATCCTTTTACTTTTCATTCCTTTAGCCAATGAATCTACTGAAAGCACACCTTAAAAAAAATAATAATAACAACTTCCTCAGCAACCTCACATCTCATATTTCATACACTTGGCCATCTTGAATTAATAGGAGTCAGTGAAGATACACATTCTTAAAAACAACTGAAGTTTCATTGGTTGAGGAACTTTAAAGACCTAGGTTTTATGAGCTTTCCTCGGGGTAGGTATTTCAGTGTTCTAAGAAACAGAGTTGAGGACTGTTGAGTTAAGCGCGTGTCCTACACTGACATGTTAGTTTCAGCAGATTTTTTTGGTGCCAAGTTTGCCCATTAGTATCTTCAACCCTGAAATACATGTTTATTTGCATTAACAGGTGTTTTGTGAATAGCAGAGGGCAGAATAAAAACAGAGTTAATTTACTCACTCTCTACTCTTAATTCTAAACTTTACCCTTATTGCCTCTGAAAAATACGATAAAAAATTTACTGAAGTTGCTTAAGACATAAGGAAATGTATTTAAAAAAGGGTGCAAAAGAATGTCTCTTATTTGACCAATCTGACAATTTGTCCAGTCATTTCTATTATCTCTACATTTTCTACATAGAGAAAACAGCCTGTTATTGCTTAAGTAATGTTAACTATACAAGAAAAAAAAATAACGGTGAAGCAGAAAAAATTCAGATGATGAAACATTGAGGACTCTCATTTAGTCTGTTCTTCTGAAGGCCATTTGCTAGTGTCTGCATCAGAGGATATATAGGAAGAGGAAATGAAAACTATCCAAAAACAAAATAGGCTTACCCACATCAATCATTCTAAAGAGTCAAAATAATAGTCTGCCCTTAAAAATGCATCACAGTGAAACATAGTAAGATTTACACACACACTGCTGTCACATTTGTGGGTCAGCTGAGATCATGCATCACAATTTTCACAAAATCCACATGCACAAATACACACTTCTTGCAGGTGTTATCTCAGACTTGGTCTGCTGAGAAGTGAAGTGAATCCCCGCAGCGACGTTTGAAGGTTTAAAAGCTCAGTTTTTTGTTTCTAAATGCCTATGAAAACATTGCCTATGCTCAGAGGCCTTTTAAAACAAAACCAAAGCTTTTAAAGCTTCAAAAGCGGCCATGGGAATTTGCTCATCAGGAGGGAATCCTAAATGAAGGCCAAGATTCTGTGGATTCCCCTGGACATGAGAAAAGCCATGGCCTGTCTGCAGATCCACAGTTTCTTATAACAGATGTGGGGGCGATTCAAGCAAAACCTAAAAAAAAGAAAATGTTTGTGCATGTCCTAGATTTTACAAAAATATAGATATTTTTGGCTTAATCATTTTCAGTTATGTCCTGCTCTTGTCTGCCATACTACAAAGACACAATCCCCCCAAACTCACCTTCATGGATTAGTACAGTAACACTAAGTAATGACCCCCAAAGCCATCAACTAAAGGAAAAGAAAAAAGGAAACAGAAGCTAAGCATAGAACTTCTGTTATTAAGAACCTCAAATACACATAAGACAGGAAGGAAACCGAATGACAGTTGCTTTTTAATATATAAGAGCAATGATTTACAGAAGGAAATATTCTAATGCTATGCTAAAGGCTTAAGTTTTTTAGAAAAAGCTTCATATTTTTTGAAATGTTAATGTTTTCTATCTATAGCAGTCTGAAAAGAGGGTATTAGGTAAGAAGTTTCTAGCAGGTTGTTTAAAGACTTATAAAAAGGCAGCAAGAAAGTAAAGTTTGAGTAGCACAATGCTGCAGAATCAGTTATTTAAAGCATAAAAGCTTGGTGTAAATGAACAGTCTTTCTTCTGCAAGTGTAGGCTATAGCTTTTGCTGAGCTTTCAGGTGAAACATGCAAATATAAATCTACAGTTCCACCTGAATTTGACTATAACATTGCTGCCCGCTCTGCAGCGAACACTGTCCCTTTGCTTTTGGATGCAACAATCTCTCAGTATTCATACAAGTTACACTCCGCTCACCTGAAATAACAGCTCAAGAACAGCTAACGGATGAGGAGAAGGCGTAAGAAAGGACGGTGTTGTATGGTTTTTGTCTTTAAAAGTAATATCCTTCTCAAATGATCTAAAAGCAAATGCAGGATGGTCTAACAGACGGGTGTTTGCCAGAGGAACGGAACAGGGAAAGCCAGTATATGGATTCTCCACTGGAGACCTGGACACACAAAGGTGTGTCTGGCTCATTACAGCCCCAGCTCAACCCAAGACGCTTGCATCCAGGAGTACTACAGTGGCAATAAAATTAAAAAGGCCACATCCAAATGAATCGTTCTAGGGTTTGTCTCAGCTGGAGGGTGCTCTTTGCATAGCTTACAAATGATGCACTAGACAAGTTCTCAGTCTCTTAAGGACAACGGAACCTTACAAGGAAATTCTCTAGGGAAGCATGTAAAAATGTTTATATGTGAATAAACAAGGAAAGAAAAAAAATATTTTTTTCATCTCCACATCCCTAGCAAGAACATAAGCAGCTCCTCTGAGCTCATGTAAGGGAGTCACAGAAAATAATATGAAAAATAAACTCAGATCTGTATTTTCTGATTACCTTTGTATAACTTGTCTTCAGATAAGATATTTTGCTACACAGGCACATAAGGATAGAGTCAATTCTGCTTTCAAATATACAGACTGCACTCCCATCAACTCCCACTGAAGTCAGAATTTGACCTATTGTGTACTTTACATTCACATCAATGAAGTTGGTAAGAATGCAGAAAATTGCTTTAGAAAGATGTAAAATTCTTTACTAGTTCTAAAATAAAAGGACAGCTTATTTCTTTTAAACAAAGCAGATTGATAGCCATTTGGAAGAGCTTAAAGGGGGGTTAATTGGCATACAGTAAACCTGAATTCTGACAGTATGGGCTTCTAGCTAAAATGACATTCTCTTTGGTGGTCCTAGGACTGTAGGATTAGTTTACAAGAAAGCAGAGAAGGGTTTGAAACCAAACCCTGAATGTCACTGATGAATTACCAGATTATAAAGTCCTGACTATGAAACATATTCCAGGCCAAATTCATATTCAGAAGACAAAGCAAAACAAAAAAGCGCAAATCTGTAGCAGAGGATGAGTTATAGATTAATAGAAAGAATGAAAGATATAAAAAAATTAATAAAGCCTCTCTTTCATAAATGCTTGCTCATAGATGGAACTTTATGCCAAAGTAGTCTCAAGGCTGGGAATATGAACTGCTAATAAGATCTAACCCAGGAAAATAATTAGGATAACCAATTCACAGCTAAACAAAAGTGTTTCATCTGAAAATGAATAAGGTAGGGTGCATTTCATTCTTCTGAAGGGTGAGAAAGGAAGAAAAGGAAACAGAAAAAATCCAGAAAATTACAGCCATGTAGACAGTGGTTAACTACCAGCTAGGTCTAACTGAAGTCATTAAAGTAAGTTTGTGAACTTCAGGAAGGTTCAAAGATGATCCCTTCAGTACACTGAAAGCAAACAATAAAATCATTAAACCTAAGAAACATTCAACAATAAGATATCTTTGCTATGTCTTTTCCAGTAGAAGCTCCAATATTACTTCTCTTGAACTAATACTGCAGTCATCTTTGTCTTTTAAAATCCTCGCGTGCAAAAGGGGCAGAAAATCCAAAGGGGGTATGTCAGCTGAGACTGATCAGTCTATTCCTGCTTCCATAAAACAAATTAAATATATGTACATGAATTAGGCATTTTGGTAGGTTCTAAATCAAAAGTTAATATTAATACTTGTGGACGTGAATATTTTACACAAAACAGATAAAACAATTTTGAAGAAAAATATTACTATTTAAAACAACATGATTAAGTCTAATGTTTTCAATATTCTCATCTGGAAAAATATGTGCAAGTTTGCATACATATCAAAAAAAAAAAAAAGCGTGAACCAAGAAGTTGCTTCTACTCAAGTACACTTTCACATGGTAGTGGATGTTTTGCAAAGAAGAAAAAGCATCTGAATACACTAAACAAAACTTAAGTGTATGGACTCAGACACACATGAAATCTAATTAAAGATCTAATAAGTTAAAACAGTCAAAACTTACCAGCTTTCTTTTTAAGGAAATTATTTATAGTTCAGAATCATAATGAAAACATCAATTGAAAGTATAATTAGGGAGCTTTCCTTTTAGGAATTTCTGAGAAGAGCTCCTAGCTGTCATATGTATTACATAGTCAAAATGCTGAGAGAGAACTCAGTTCCAAGAATGATTTTCGGTGGGATTATTCACGTTTGCGTGAACTACCTGCTTCCTTCCAAGGGCTCATTCATCATTCAGGCACAAATCCTACAAAGGCCAAGGTGGTTAGTAGTAACCTTGTTGTGAGCTCTTTTATTTCAGAGAGGACTCGGGACGTGCCAAGGAAAACTAGGCAGAGCCTTCGCAAGGCGGAGGTCCTGCTTTGGTTGTTGTAGGCACTTCTGAAAATGGAAAGCATACGCTGACGTACACCTTAGGATCCTTCCACTCTTTGCCATTTCTTGACTAAAAATACTTGCCATCTCCAAAATGCAAATTACTGCATTCAAATCTTTATCTAATGGCAAATAGTTCAGACTTCAGTTTAACACTGAGAAATAAAAATAAAAGGTAGTAATAAAGAATTAATAAAAAGGTGGTAGTCTTGATCATAGAAGAGGTTTTAATGATTTTCTCAGGGCAGTGGACTTAATAAAAGTTACACTCATTACGTTATATATGATTTGCAAAGTAAGCATTTTTTATTCAAAACAGATTTCTTTGCAGCCTCACAGGACAGACATATGAAAAGTGGGTTTTATTTTGTCCTAACATAAAAAATGTTAGCCTCCTTCTACTTGATTTTCTGAGATGGCTTGATTTAAAATGTTTAAAAGGCCAGAAGAGCGTGAGGTCTGAAGTGGGTATAGAGCATCTCTATCTGTTTCAGATAAGGGAATTGTTCGTCCAGCTCAATGGGAGCCCCTGAACAAAACAGTCACATGAAGTTAAAATTACTCAAGAGTACTGCTTACAGGCCAGGACCTCAATGTGTTAGATACTGTGCAAATACAAGAAAGGGACAATCCTTGGCCCAGAGACTTGTGTATCTTTTTTTTTTTTTTCACCCCTCACTGACAGAGGCCTAATGTAACTCCATTGATTTCAGATGTGTTACCAAGGCCTGATCATAGGCTCATTGAAGTTAACCAAAATCTTTCTGTTGATTTAACAGGCTTTGGATTAGTCCCTAAACAAGAACAGATTTTGACTCAGCTGAAGGATTTCACTTAAGCCCTCTGCTTGTTCAAGGATCCGTAGGAGCTAGGAGAACACTTCGGTCCTGCCGAGTAGGAGGCTGCGTTCATCTTGAGCCATCCCCGTCAACACACGTGTGGGTCGGGAGTCCCACTAACTAGAGAGCAGTCAGTAAGCGGTAAACCTGAACTGGGAGGGAAGCTCCAAGCCGAACAATTCCAATTTGCACTGTTTAAGTGATACACTTTAGGCCGAAGTGTAAAATCGGGCAGGGAATTCATGCAAGTTTCTGAATTTTACCCTCGTAAATAACTTAAAAGCTTAGCACTAAGTCCTGCAATAAAATTCCATGTATGTATTTGTCCTACTCACTTTTGGTGAATTCCCTGCAGATGGGGGCCGTGTTAAATCTAGGTATGACCAACATACAGCTGCAGAGTGAGAAGCCCAAGGAAAGTTTAAACAAATGAAATTGCTTAAACAAGTGTAACCACAACAAGCTGGTGGGCATAATGCAGGATTATAAGCAAAAGAGAACTCTTTCCTTATTTACGAATTAAATGCAGGGGTTGTCAAAAAATTTCATGGTACAGATCACATCTTAATAGAGAATTTGCTGAATTTCCCTCACTCGCTTTCGTGGCTGCACCACCGATCCTCGTCGGTGACGGCAAATGCTATGTTTACACAAGAAAGTGGAAGACCCCGATCCCAGCCTGCACGTGAGAAATGTGTAGTGCCAAGGGTGTACAGGGGTAACCATCCATAAAATAATTTGAGCTCTTTCCATGAGTTAGGTAGCCTGCAGACTGGGAGAGCCCTCTCGGAGCAAGTTGGAGCATCTGGAGCTAGCAATGGGCTTCAGCCTTAGAACAGCTGGGAAATCAGTGGAGCACAGGGAAACCACTTTGTCTTGCTCTCTCCTGCGCTCACCACGCTGGCTGTAGGTAGGAAGAGGGGCACCAGAGCCATCATCCCAGCTCTGCCACCAGATGATTTCCCGGTGGTTGCCCCTTATGCTGTGATAAAGACGACTTTACAAATAACCCAAACACAGCCAAGTATTAGAGCCATCATTATAAGCCACTTATATTTAAGAGTAGAGGATGAAGAATCCTTTAATTCCTCTAACTCCATACATATCTGAACACTATGTGGTTTATCATGTTAAACACTCAAATAACAGCAGTCAAATTCCTTAAAGGTAAGTCTGACTTAACTGCAAAAATCTACTCTCTCCAACAAATTTGAAACAGAGTTAGTATTTCAGGAAATAAACCAAACTGAGCACAAATTCATTATTTTCTGAAGCTCACTTTTTAACATTTAAAAACACGGGAAAGGGGGAAAAAAGTTATACAAAATCTGCCCATGGGGAGTGAGAAAGAAAAGCTAGTTTATTATTATTTGTTCCTTAAAATGAAATTTTGTTTAGAAACATTAGGAAGTATTAGACCTTTATGATCGGTCTTCTGTAGCCCTTGTGTCTTAACAGGCAAAGCTGTACTGCCATAGTTTCTATGGGAATCCTCACAAAATGAAAAGTGTTCTTTTTATTTTTTTTATTATTTATTTATTTGTTTATTAAAGATAAGAGACTTGTGCTTTGCTTTCATTTATTTGGAGGTATTTGACCCAGGCTTTGCCTATCTGCTACTATTACTACTGATTCCCATGCAAGGACCAGGACTTTACATGGAAAATATCTTCTTAATCGCTCCTCTGAGCAGCAAAAGCTGCTTTCTAGTTGATTCTCACCTTTCGAATGTTCTGTAGAGAGTCCACCACTGGCCCACAAACAAAAGCATGCACTTTTTTTGAGAACTATAACTGTGAAGCAGGACTCCTCTTTTGTGAATTTTACGGTGTTATTTTAAGTAAGTTGTATGGAAACCAAGATACTAAATCTAGAGTGGTATGTCTCTTAAGACAAAAACAGTAAGTATAATAAAATAATTGCACAAAATTTTAAGCCCCTCCCTCAGCAAAATGTTTATAAAACCCCTAAGACCATGAAGCAGACTATTTATGACCGCTGCCAGTTTGGGAGGCCTAAGGCTTCCTTCTTCACCACTGCTGTCTGTGCTCGCGTTGCGAACTCTTAGGCAGCAGAACAGGGGATACACTAGATCTTCTCATGCCAGGATGAGAAAAAAATCAATGACAGCGTTTAACGACAGACGATGTGCAAGGTGACTAAACACTACAACCTGTTCTGTAGCTCTAGAGTATTAAGGAAATCCTACAGGAAAAAGGCAATACATTGCACGATCTTGTTCCAAGCCCCAAGACCTAAACATGAACATAAGTCAGGTTTGCTTTCGTCTCTATTTACTGTACTTGTTCTATGAGAAGAAAACAACTAGACAAGGAAGATACACGTATATAGTGACACACCTTTTGTTTGAACATTAGGAACATCACATAAGACTTCTCATCTCCATGCATATATAATTCAGAAAACGGTGATATGATCCATCCCATATTTTATTACTGACTTCACAGGTCTTATCACAAGTCTTATTACTTAAGAACAACATTAAGTTAAACATTAAGGCTATTTCATTCACCCTTTTTCACCTTTGTTGAAACAAGGGAAAGCTTTGAAATAGACTGTGCAGTTCACGACTGCAGCAGATCCCCTGCTTTCCTGAGGGTCAGGGAAGCCAAAACTTAAGAGCACTAATATACCCGAATGTTCTATATAACGGCGCATTTCTGGAATATCGGAGCAGTCCATTGACAACAGATGACCAAGGTTCGTAACAGTTGTGCCACACATAAGCCCATCGTACGGATGGAGGGGAAAGGCACGTCAGAGAGGCCGTGGCGCTTACAGAAGGTCCTAGTCTTTGGATTCAGCTCAGCAGCTAGCTGCTTCTTGGTAGGCAGCCGTGTCCCCATCTCAAGGCAACAAATTGAGGCAACACAGGCAATCCACTAAAATCAGCTAAAGGCCTCCTGGTGATCATAGTGGTTATTTGGATCATGCCTGCAGCTAGCATGGCAGTCAAGACTGCAATCAGCATCTCCTGGTCTCATTCTGTCCTTAAGGCTATATTGCTTACTTTGAAGTCCCTTAAGACCATATGCTAATTTAGACCAGAAAGTTGCAGGCTTAAGTTTTTATGTGCATGTGTTTTCACATATACATTTTTATTCTTGTAAACATTTTTAGTATTCATTTACATTTTTTACTGCATGTATGAGAGTTTATAAAGAGTAAAATTGCTGGTAAAATGGTAAAGGTTTATCTTAAAGATGATATCCTAAATATTCAGCCACTGATCTGATTTTAAAAATCCTCAGTCTATTGAGACTTACTTGTGGATCACTTGGTTCTTAGTGAATGAGAAACCTACCTGAATGATACAACAGTTTAAGTGAAAAAAAGAAGCCAGAAGGAAGGAGAAATTACTCACGTCAACCTATAGGAAGCTTCCTGCAACCTGAGCTCCAACTTTACCCATCTTTAATACCAGCTACTTACAAGAATCAGACAACAAGTGTAGGCAAGAAGAACTTGTATTTAGACACCAGAGCTAGATCAGTTGGTCCTCTGGAACGAGTCACTTATATGAGAAGTAATTTTACAGATTAAAAGCAATGTTTTACAGGCTTTTAAAAATCAGATTTGTTTGTGGTTCTGAATTTTCATATCAACCACTGACATTAAGAGACAACTAGAAACGGCTGTCAAACTATTTTCACCCCTTCTACTTCCCCAAATATAAAGCAACCTCGGAAGCAGGAGCAATCACAGAACAGTTATCACTGCTCTTCGCAGGCAAAGTAAAGACACTAAGACAAAAGGCACACATATTACAACGAGTAGTGCCATAATGCGGTGTTTGATGCTCTAGAGGGCCTTCAACAAGTACTGTACAGCCAAAAATCAATTGAAAATCAGCATGATAACAGAGCATGAGTTGCCCTGTAATAGCCTTAAGACCCCCAAGGCTATGTGGGTCCCTTTCATCTGCCACACTGCGCTGACTCTAGGGGAGCCTGGCTTCCCCTCCCCGAGCACTCTGGACACGTCTGCATCTTTTACCTAGCGCTTTCACCTTACAGTAAGGAAAACTGACAGCTTCAGTTAGATCTTTTAAGCTTTCAAAAGCAGAATTTGTTTTTTCTTAGCATAGGCTTTTTTTTTTTTTTTTTTTTTTTGCTTTGTTTTGTTTGTTTTCATATAAATTCCTCCTTAAGTCAGCCTGCTGATTTTTGGACTGTAAGCACTCTCAGTGGGAAGACATCGCTTCTGATTCTGTGACTGAATATACAGAGGCGAATCCTCCGTCTTGATCCAGAGTACAACTCGAAAGTGGAAGGAAAAAAAAATCCACTGTTCAAGTCCATGCAAATTGCCATGTATGCAACAAAGTGGGCCTACAAATATTTCACTCATATGGTAGGTTTAATTTCAATATTTCTTTAATTACTTTCCAACAATGTCTGGTTTCTGTTGAATTTATGCTAGTACTTGGCATTTGGTGCAACCCCCAAAAGATAAGATACATATGTCCCCTATTCACAGTCTTGGCATTTTTACCTTAACTCAGGCATCAAAGAGATTGGTTTGAAAAATTACCTTGCTGATTAGCTGGGCTTTCTGGTAAATATATAGTGTTAATCCTTACATTCTGAATATGACATAAGGTATACAAATGTTCTGTCTGACTCAATAGCAACATATCATGGCTTAAGGAGGACATGTATGCTGATCTCCGCGAGCGAAGAAAGAGCTAATTGGGAGTTAGATTCAGTGTGATTATCAGCTTGTTTATGATAAGGGAGTACTCTTCTGAATAGCACTGTAAATTCATCCCCGATTGTGGTGTTAAACCACAGCTCATCCCCCCCCCCCCCCCCCCTTTTGTTTGGTTAGAAGGGGCTTTAAACTATTTTCAGCAGATGACAACGTCATGCTTTGATTTTCTTCAGTCTTAAATAAATCAGCCACATGAGCCTGATGTCAAATTTCACTTCACTCATAGCAGAAAGACACATTTTTTAATGTTTACTATAAGAACACATTTGGGTAATTTTTCCCCATGTCATTATGAACATTAGACTGACCCAATTAATATGAAATGTTTCTATGCTGCTGGAACAGACCGTGTTACAGAAAGAGCCATTTGCACAACCTGTTCATGATTATGGGCCATAAGGACACAAAGATGGCATAGACATTTGTGGACCATCTGAATTCTTACCGAGAAAAGAGGAGAGGGGGGAAGAAGGGAAAAAAAAAAGAAAAGAAAAGGGGGTGGTGGGGGGAGAGAATGACGTTAGCTGACTGTTGTGGGTCATGTTTTTTAATCCAGAGTATTGGACATGTAACACAGCAACAAGAGCTGATCATTTTGTTTAATCACCTTTTGGATCTTTGCCAGATGGTCTCTATTGAGAGCGCTGCAAACAGAGAGAGATGAACTGCGTCTAACATGCCACTAGAGCTTTCCCGTAAATGTCTGAGAACTGAATCCAACAAGAATTTAGTCTCAGAGCAGAAAGGGATACATTTAAGAACTATGTGCATTAACTATACTTTTCCCCATAGAATCCTCACTTGGCATGAATAATTTACCCACTCTTATGCTAATGGGATCATGAAAGTATCCCTGTGTCTTTAGTGCAGCTATTCTCAGCTTTCAGTAATTACCCCACCCAGCGAAAATAACGCGGCTCCCGCGGGCGGACGGGGCCAGCTCCTACCCGGCCACGGCCGCGCGGGCCCGGGTGGGCCTCGGCGACGGGCAGAAAGCGTTGAGCGTTGCCCGGTGCGACGCGGCCTCGGCCGCGTCCGGACAGCGTGGGGAGCGCGATCCCCGCGCGGGGGGCGACACGCAGGCAAGCGACGGCGGAGATGCGGGCGGGCGGGCTGCCCGCGCACCCAAAAACGAAGGAGCGGGAACATCCCGCGGTCGTCAACGATAAAGTCGACCTTTCGCTGTTGTTTGGATTAGCACGGTCTCGTTAAACGGCGGGGCGAGAATTACAAAAAAAAAAGGTTAATGAATATACTTCGGTATCTTAGAATTCTATCAGCTACATGAAGGAAATTTCTCTAGTATTTTGTAAACAAAAAAGTTTTTTAAAATCAATTACAAAGAACTAGGCTCTGACCTCTGTCCACAGCACTCCATGCTATGTACTTCAGTATGTAAAAATTATCAGGCTAAAACATCTGGGAAAGAAAGCTATGAAACAGCAGGGAATGTGGCTGGTTTATTGTTTATCTTTTGTTTATGAGGCAGTATTCAAGTTTAATTACTACTCTAAATTAAACTCTAACAGGCATCAGGAGACATCCCTTTACACAACTAAGTTAAAAAAAAAAAAAAAAATCCAGAGATTCCAACACTAGAGGTTTCAAATAAGTTGGCGTATGTAGGAAGAAATTAGTCTGTAACAGCACAGGAAGGCATTTAAGCACTTGCTACTGTATGTTTGAATGTGTTGCATGGTGAAACTATTAATATTGCAGTAAACTTACAGATATAATTTAGCAAATGGAATATTTGGAGGTAAACAGGGTGAGGCTAGGTAGGATCTAGGATGGGAAGACTGGCATGAGAGGGAATCCTCGCTTCATTTAGAAATACAGATAAATCTTTAAAAAAGAAAAACAAACAAACAAAAAAACCGCAATGAAGACAGAGGCAAACATCTCACCAGTAAAACTCCCTTAAGTAAAAATGTTTAGTTATTTTCTCCGAATGGTCCTGGACAAAAGGGAGGAAAGGCTTCACTATGTTTACCACAACCGTAAGTGACCAGTTTGGGATGAACTTAGCTGTAGGAAAAATAAAAGTTAAAAGCAACTAGCAAAAGATTATTCCAGATGGCATCTGTCATATTGTATTTAGGGTTATTTTAAAGAGATTGCTGCCACTATCAAAACATTCCATTGACAGAGTTTTTCTAGGCTGCATTTGAAACCCCAGCACAACATATTTCAAATATGGAAGTAAGTGTTTTCTCATGTGTGTATGTTGATATACATATACATATATACGTGTGTTTATATACATACACACACACATATATGCTGGTGTGCATGTGTGTAAATAAAGTTATGTGAATTAAAAATGAAGAGTGAGGTGTGAGTCTTAAAATGTAAAAGATTTTAAAGCCCCCACACGAAGCTTTTATTAAACTAAAGATGAGGAATCTGCAGTTTTCACCAGCCCGATTATTAGAAAACTGTACAGTGAAGGAAAGATTCACTATGAAATTTTAATTCAGTTTATTGGAGAGTAGGTAGGAATAAAAGCTCCCCCATTCCCAGCAATCAAACAAAATCTGCAAACAAAGTGTGTTTGCTCATGCAATAGAAGGAAAGGAAAGAAAGGATGGGAGGATACTAAAATGTGACTATATTTAGCTAAGCTGGTTCTGGCATCATGATGGTTAATGTGCATGTGGTGTGCAGTGTGAGCTCAGCAGTTACTGGGCCAACTGTCTCAGTATTTCTGGGAATTCTGCCTATTCACAGTGCAGGGATTGTTCAATTGCTGCAAAATGTACAAAATGAATTTTACAAAAATGAATTGTAAGGAAGGCCCCATTACAACGATTTTACAGCAAAGATGTCAACATCAATTTTTCTTTCATGCATAACTAATGATTAAAACAGCATATTCCATTTGCCTAAGACAATTTATTTCATATTGGCACATCAAAATATTGAAATACAAAGTTATCTTTACCCTTCTTATTCACTGCTGCTGAACCCACACCATTGTTCAAACCATGAAAAAATAAAGCAAACTTGGCAAGAAATACTTAAAACAAAGGCTCATCAATATTCTCCAATTTGTCAACATCTCAATTACAGCAATGGAAAAAAATGTAAATTTCATGTGCTCTGAACACTGAGGGGTCTATTCTCCTGGCAGCGCACATGCCTAACTCCCCTCACCATTAATGGGAATTACTCAGACATATCAACACAAGGACGGGCCCCTCAAACTTGAAAGGAAAAGATGAATTAATAAGGGCTACTCTCTTCCTGTATCTTCCTCAGCTGAAAAAAAGTCATTGTTCTTTAGGAGTTTTTTCATACTTCATACAGTTCACCTTTCTGAGAGCTGTGCCTTCTGAAATAATGCATCTCCAGTGAAGCATTATTTATTAGGAAGTTTGATTTTTCACAGTCTGAAAGTTCGGGCCTTTCTGTTATTTTTTTTTTTTCCTTCCTTCCTTACAACAGAGAGCTTTCCTCAGATAAAAGTGTACCCTTGTACAGAGCAGCTTGATAGGTGAAAATATGAATAAACAAAAATGTTTTGAATTCTTAAGATGAATATACATACTATCCTCAGCAGATTTATCTATACATACATTAAAAAAAAAAAAAACAAAACACAAAGCTGTAGTATCAATATTTGGATAATAAACTTCCATGAAAGACTTTGTATGAATCTTACATATATGGATTTTTTTTTTCTTTTTTTAATATCAGCAACTTACCCATCTTCCTTTTCTGCCTATTGAAGTTTGGTTCAAAGGCTTTACTTCTCATACACCTATTGAGTCAGTATAGGACAGGCCTTTGGACATTAACATCTACTTCTGTAAACGAATTTCTGCATTACAAGATTGTATATAATGAGCAAAAACCATATTACCTAATTTTTCCAACATGCATCAGCCCAAAGATGTAACCTAGGACGAGCATATGTGATTTCAGCTAATATCTTGGTTGATTTTGCCCTGATCCAGAGAATTCGACTTTCCCATAGAAAGCTGTTGCAAACAAGTCTGTGGGACAAGCATCAAACTATCACACAAGTGTTCCAAAAGCATGTTAAGATACTGCCCTAGGGAGCAGCCCTCAACTATTTTATATAGAGGGACAGATCGTTTGCACTCAGCACAAATAGTTCCATCAAAAATCAATGAACTACTCATGTGAGTAAGGCAAGCTGTATTTGACACCCCTTTATTATTTTTACTGCTATACAAGTTGGAACAAGTTTCTCGTTTCTGGGTTCTCCCTTATGGTGAAGTTTACCACCCCAGACCCGATCCTGAAAGGTGCTGAGCTTCCAGCAATATCCAATGGAGGCTGTGGTTAAAGAGGACCTCTCAGGATCAGGCCCTTTGAATGACTAAACTAAGAACGTGACAAACCAGGTATGCAATCCTGGTATCATAAAATATGAAACAAATTATTCCCCAGTGCTTTCCTGTAGACCACATGTTTTTAAACCTTAAAAAGATTTATTTCCCGCTTTTCATGCATAATCTGCCATATTTGTTATTTGAAATATCCCATGAAGAGATTAAATAAGAATTAAAGTCTGAAGCATCATATCCATCACAGTGGTACAACTGATGCAGAATACCACAAGTCGTTTAGTCTCATATGTAAAGGCAGTGGCCTCCCCCCACACACACTTTCTTTCACACAGAAGAAGGAAAATATAATACCCCAGAAGACTTTCAAATATGTTTTTCTCCCCTCCAAAGAAAAGACTGGATGATAAAGCTACACACACCTTTTAATCTTCTGCTTAGGGTTTTTTACACATATATTCCACAGCAAAAACCCCAGGGTCTTCTGTCTCTCCTCCCCTTCTCTCAGCCCCTTTCCTGCCATCTCCCTTGCTATAACTCAACTAACCCAACAGAACCAGTCAGTTTTAAATTTCAGTTGGGACCCCAGTGACCTGTTAATGAATCTACAGAGAGGAGAAAAACTCACAGTGTTGAGTTATGCCTGGTGTTGCTAGCTGACTTGGAGTCAGAAATGCTTGAAGCGTTAACGTAATTGCAAGAATGTGAAAAATGAAGCGTTGGGCTCCTGAGCAAAGCGAAAGGTCAAAGCAAGCCCTACACAAAACAAGTCTCTGGAAGATGGCCTCATTAGACCATTAAATCAGCTTCTCCTTTTTTCTCCTTTGTAAGATGTTTAGAGTGTTTTATTTTTATTATTGGCTATATTTAACTCTTTCTCTTTCCAGGGCAGAGAGAAGCTGATCAGATCCACTACATAATTACTAATCTCTAAAACAGTATTATCCAGCATTGATCTACATCTGTGGATCTGAACTAGGATAAAGTCAATAAAGGCTTGGTAGATTACAGGTCACTAGTACTTAGGTTCGTTAGATGATCAATATGTTGTATAGCTTAGTTTTCTGTTGAACAAGTGAGGTGACATGTTAAGAACAACACAGACACTCACCACTAATAAAATTAGGATAATCTTTCAACATTTACTGCCTGAAGGCCCTTTCCTTAACTCTTTCAATGCCAGTATGTTTCTAATCATTTGAAACTTTGACTAGATTAACCCTTTTGATACTAATGGGACAGTCATCACATGCTGTCATAGAAAGTGTCCTCCACAAACAACCTAAACTCCTATTCTTTTGTTTCATTTATTTTATTTATTTATTTGAATCATGGATGGGTTCTTAAGCAGAGCCAGAAAAGACTGGCTGTAGTCTGAATCAATCTCTGCTGCCACCAGGCAGCAGCGGCAAAGCCCATAGGTTGCTAATGTAACCTAAGACTCTAATGAGCTCCCATTCTCAAGAAATCCTTATGGGTAAGTGGAATACTTGAAGCAGCATTTGAGGAGGGTCTCAACAAAACTGCAGAGGAAGAAAGCTAACCAAAATAAGTAACTAAGCCAGAATGGGTCAAGAGAGCATTTTTGTAATCTTAAATTAGTTGGGACCAAATCAGTGCCGTTTCAGAGATAGAGTAAACCCTGCCCCTCAAGAAAGTGTAAGGAAAATTCACAGATCTCTGTACCAGGCCTCCCTCTTTTCAATCTTTCCCAGGGATGAGAGATGGAGAGCAGTCCGAAGCTGTCTCCAGTGGGAATTTTGTCTGTACCGTGCGATCATACATCTTTTGGCTGCCAGCAGCTGAGCGGAACGCTGATTTGCCACTGGACGACTGCCTCCTTTTAAAAAGCTGAACTGGGTACAAAGGGAAGCGTATTAGCTATGTTTTACCCTGCTAGATCAGGCACCACTCTAGCGACTAATTCGGCCCTTCAGCAATCGGTTATCTTCTGCAGAAAGAAGCGCAACATACTTGTTTCCATCATATACATTACCAAAAACCCCAGCTTCCAATGGGAAGTGCATGTAGTTAGAGTAACCAACTACTTTTTCTTATGCTTAGGAATATTTCTTGAGTCTCCTAATTTACATGACAAGAGATCAGAGACTGCATGGTGAAATGCAAGATACCTGGATGTCAATGACAGGGATTTCTTTACATCAAACATGGCTTGATGAAAGACTACTTAACTAATACAGGGTTGCTGAAGCAGAGTGGAGATACAGGTGTAAGGACATGTCTTATCTAGGAGTGGATGAACACATTGTGGCAGATGACTCAGAGGAATTTTTTTTTCAGTAGGTAAACAATCTTCTGCTGCATCAAGCTTCTTAGCCCCAGCATACAAAGTAAACAGTTCTTCAACAGTAAAGCCCGTGGCCAACTATTAAAGGTAACACACATTTGCTGCGTTAGTAGTCAAGCCGTCCCTTTCATTAGCCACTGAAGCAACAATAGTTCACGTTGGGTCTCATACAGCTCCAACTGAACTACATAGGAAAAAACCCCGAATGACTCATGTTGGAATTGGATCACACCCTATGTCACGGCTGCTTTCTATCAGCAATAAGATTACAAATGTATAAACAATTCATACAAATACAAGACAAACCCAAACCAACATACCAGAGAGAAACTTTGCAAGTTCCTAGAATCCCAAGGCATACAACACACACCAGATCAGGATGAACGTGGGGATCTAGCTGCATGACAAACCCGAGATCACGTATCTCCCTAAGCATGGCAAACACCGTGGTGGGAAGCGGCTTGCAGTGCAAGGCTAGTAACAGAGGATGTACCTCACCGCACAGCACCCCGTGCTGCAGGGGAAGGCTGCTGCCTCTGCCCAGCCTCAGGACTCTGACAGATCTGTGATTCAACAGGCTGCACCATCAGCTACATTTGGTGCGTGTGTAACCCCAAAGTGGGAGAAAAGCAGTGCCAAAATGTTGCAGATGCACGAGGTGGAGAGAGCACACAAAAGGCCTTAGAAAGGTAATGTCATACTTGCTAGCTGAGGCTGGGATGAAGAGAAGAGGAAGGGAGGGAAAAAAAAAAAAAAAAAAAACAGAAAAGAATGGAAGAATGGAGACCACCTTGAATTACGGTCTTAGAAACATAGTCTTGGGAAAAGTTCCGGGAGTAACAGCAGACTATCCTCACCCCACTTTTTAGCACCTGAGGCCTGAGCCTCATAGACTTGTACCTTCTGCTGTTACTCACATTTGTGACCAGCGAGCGTTTGACACTACCATATCAACATGACAGCCTTGGACACTCACTCAGCATGGGCGCAGATGACTACACACAAGGTGAAAAACAGTAGGAAATAAAACAACAACAACGAACAACCCTAAAATAGCCAAACCTCCTGAACTCTGGAGAGGGCTTCACTGCACAGATCCAAGAGTGCTTTTCTAGTTTAGGTACAACTGTATCTGGCATTCAGAATTAAGATTTTTTCAGAAGCAAACATGAGTTTGTATAAGCAAACATTGCAAGAAACATTTTTTCTGACAGGTTTAGGGGGAAGGGTTTGCATCTTCTTGCTATAATTTAATAGCTTTATAACTTCTTACAGGAGTCCTTTCCTCAGCTAAAATTACAGGTTACATTTCCTATCGATAACCCGGCTCAAAAAACTGCATCACAGCTGGAGAGTATGTCTGTCATTGTATTTACTTACACCGCACAAAAATAAACTGTAGATAACCAAATTTGTAAAGGAATTGGCAGAACTAATCAATTGTTATTACAAAGCTTGTTTGAAGATTAGATATTCCTCTTTGAAATAATAATAAAATGCAGCTAAGTGGGTTAAGAAAGAGGAAACACTGTCTCCCTAAGTTACAGCTGATTACACTGCAAGTCTGCCACTCCGTGTTTACTCTAAGGCAGATGTACTGATATAATAAAAAAGCTGGAGTTATTTTAGTCATGCCTACTTTGCACAGGGAAAAAGTTTGACCTTTTACCTTGCTCGCTGCTGTTGTCTCCGCTCTGGGAAGCGTGGCCCCCGCTGGAGGGCCCCGGTGTGCCTGCCGAGTGCGTTGAGGTTGCATCATCGTGGTCTCTCCAAGATGAAGGATTCTGGTGTCAGTGTGCCAAGGAATTTTTTCCACAGTTCCCATTCCAATAGCAAATGAAGAACAGAAAGAAAACCAGGAGAAGAGGGGAGGGGAGGGGGGAAAGTATACACATTAGCATTTGTGAAATGTGCCAAACACTGATACTGTTTGCACAGCGTAATAATTCTTCAGCAGTGACAAGCAGAGGAGGTACAGAGATTATTTGTTAAAATAAAAGACAGTTTTTTAAAAAAATATCAAAAAGTTATCTGGATTTAATTGTATTAATAGCACTGCAGAAGAACACTTCAGGAGAAAAAAAAAAAAAAAAGATGTTAAGGTTGCTAAAGCGCTGCGGAGGGAGGGGGCGGAGGGCCGCTGCCAGCCGGCCAGGTGTCCGCGCGCGGAGCGGGGTGGCCGCGCGCTCCGCTCTGCCCGCGCGCTCCGCTCCGCCGCGGCCGGGGGCAGGCAGGACGGGAGAGGCGGAGGAGGGAAGCGGTTCGAGGAGAGGAGCGTGCCCTCAACCCTCTCCCCGCTGCCAGAACGACTGCTGGAAAAACTTCAAGCGAATGGAAAGTTGTGGGGAAAAAGGCAAAACTTCCTCTAACGCGTTACATACGCCAAACAAGATGCTTCCTCCTCCTCCCCCCCCACCTCACCATGACACATTTCAAAAGCCTCTCTAGATGCATCGCTGTAACAGTTCGCTTACAAGTATTGTCAAGAATAACCACCAGGTGATTATATAAAATAACACGTATAGTGATTTTTATATAATCCTTTCTGCATTACTACGCATAAAACACGACAAAAGAGCCTGCAGAAGACAGACATGCGAAGTTTGACGAAACTTGGCTACGTAGGACCTCAAGTACTGTACTTTAGTCACATAACTCATGCTAGCTTTCTAATTTATTGAGTATTGCCTTTCCTGGCGTGAGGAGCTGCTCTTTAAAGGCGTAAGGGAGGAAAAACTCAGCATTACAGCTTAGTGCTACTTGGTTGAGTGTATTCTCCTCCTGTCCTCCTCCCCTTTCCTGATCATTCCCAATACCCTGCTGTTGCTTAAAGGAAAACAGGAATTCTACTGTACAGGAAGAGCTTTATCAGCACCACATGAAGGCAGGCAAGAGATGGAATTTCCTCTGGCAGAAAAGGAGAGCAAGAACACATGAAACAGATCAGGCTCGGGGCTGGACCTGCCTTGCTTGTCACCTGTACGTGACCGCTGAAACCGAGCGCGTCCTAAGAGTCCCAAACACCACCACCAACAAGCAACAAGAACAGAAAAACGCCACTTGCTAGGCTGCGTCGTGCTTTAATCTGCACCGGGCTATTGAAGCATGAAGGAGGAGATCCTGAAAGCAGCAAACGACAACTTCTGATAAATTCTTAGCGTGGGACTGATTCTGACCTCACCACCCCAACGTATAGCCGACCTAAGTTCAACAAAATCAACTGATTTACCCGTTGTAAAATCCAGTGTAAATATGATTAGAATCAGGTCCCCAAAATATATCAAAACATCTCCAAGTAATCTCCTAGCACTGATTAGTACCACATGCCCTATGGCAACCTAAACTAGAACTGCCAAGTAACTTTTTGCTAGAAAACCCAGAATCATAGATCTAAAGAGCTTGATCCAGATCACAACACAGACACAAGGAAGAGCTTGTGACTTCAAAAGGTCCTGAGAAAGGGCTTAGGTGACTAGAGGGTAAGAAAAACCCAAATCCCCTTCACCTTACACGAACACGCGCACACACACACACACGGTTCCACAGCAAGATGATATGAGTAGGTCAGAAAAGATAGTCCAGGATCTTAAATTCTCTTAACTGATCAGCAAAACAGACAACAAAATCAAATTAAAACAAAACAAAACCCTGAAAAACCCTAGCAAACTAATCTACTTTTCTAACACAGAATTGCAATAGAGAAAAACAAATTAACAACAGCATTTGATATTTTTTGAGGTCATTATATTAATTAGGTCTCTGGAATTGCTATAACTACCATAATTCCCCCAAATTTAATAATAAAAAATTACCATTATTTCACAGTGCCAGGTGGAAAGATACAGAAAAAAAGAAAGAGAAGAAGTCTTGAGAGTTCAAGTAGCCCAGATGTTATTTTAAAAAAATAGAAGGGGGACAGGTTATGGCTGGAAATAAGGTTAGGAAAATGTTCAGATAGAAACAAAATACAGAAACCAAGCAAGTTGCTTTACTGCCTGGATTAAAACAGTTGTGCCTATGAGCTTCTCTTTTTATCTCTGAGTTAGGAAGCCACTCAAATAGCTTCAAGCTGAAGGCAAACAGCAGACAGGAGCTCTTCAGCCCTCTGCAGCCTCTTAGCGTCAGCTGTTTGCCGGATGGTAATCAGATAAAGAGCTAGAAGAAATACATGAAAAAGGAAAGAAACAATAGCATAGCATGAGTTTAGCCCTCCAACAATATCAGGCTTGAACCTTCTTTTAGAAAATGTAATAATTGCAACATGTTCACCTAGGCTAAACTTTTCAGGGAACACGGTGAGTTATGTTAATTTTATGCACTGCAGGCTCTCTTAAGCCGGCTGCTGTTGGAGCTCCTTATCACACATATGAAAATTACAATAATTAACTGGTAACACCTCAGCTATGTTTTAAGGCAAATGTCATCCAAACCCTATCATACAGTATTTCAAAAGCTAGGCTGGCCTTTATGTTTCAAAAACGTAATGATTTGGAAAGGATCACTGAATAAGACTTCCTGCAGCTGAAAACACTTGCTGTCTCTCCCAGGCTGAGTTGTTCTTGACCTCGGTTTGTAGACCCAGTTTTAGAAAGACAGACTGTATTGATTGGGAATTCAGTGTATTTCTTGTGACACAGTTTTCCTGAGGAAACAATTTGGCAGCATTTTGTTGAAGGATAGGAATAATAAGATGGTATATTTACAAGATGCGATGGTAGACCGTTGGAAGAATTTGAAAGTGAGGAGAATAACTATGCTTTAATATTATAACAAATGGAAATAACTCTAGGGGTGGAGTTTACAGCCATATAAAAAAACAATTTTTTTTTTCCTTTGGACTTAGATCATTGTACGTGTCGGTCAACTTCTGTTTTTTCCTCTAGACTGTTTCCAACTTCGCATCCCTCAAGAAAAACTTCTTGGCCAAATGCCGAATCATAAGTAGTTATTTTATGTACATCTCCACAAAAATAGGAGCCAATGACACATCTAAAGAGTAGTTCACTAGAAACACTTAATCAATATAGTTTAGGTATCTAGAGAGATCCTGATCCAGAGTCCACTGACATTAATGGTAATTTTTCTATTGATTTCAATGAAATTTGTATTAAGCCAGGACTGTAAAATGAAGAAATACAGATAGCTATAGGTCGATTATACAGTCTGTTAGCCTGGCTTCTCCTTGCAAGTTCTAGTAATCTACATTGCAGAAACTCATCAAAGAGTGTGGACAATGTCTGCTAAAGTGCAATTGCCTGTTTTGTGTTTGTGTATATATGGATATGTATGTATATACACACACAAATATAGATTTACATGGCCTATAACATATACACACGTGTATGACCTAAACTACTAGAGTACACCACAGAAGATAAGCAGCACACATGTATCTATTCCCAGTAGTTTTAATAATTGGGAGTCAAATATGGTGCTCCTCTTGCTCTTACCTAATTGTGTTAAAGAGCAGTGTTACCAGGAGAAAAGCAGTGAATACTGAGTAGAGCACAATAGAAGGAGATGGAAAATAGATACAAGAAGCTAGGTCTCCAGGGGCAGTATTTTCTATTTGCTGGGCTACAGACTCGCAGCTGATAATGCAAGTTGTAATTAATATAAAAGCAGGAGACAATATGGGGAAAGCTTGTACTAGCAGGGCCACAGGAGATCGCTCCGCTGCTATCCACTGTTTCTCATTTACACACACAGCCTTCCCTGGAAAACACAATTTTGCCAGTGTTTTTTCCCTTGAAAGCTAAAAAAAAATTGATTTAGCACCATCATTGAATTTTGCTAAATCTAGAAAAGAGCAACAGAAAGGACAAGAGTCTCTTGGTATACAAAGCAAATCTGATGTGTTACTCTTTTGTCGATGCTGCAAATCCGGTGGAAACTGTAAGCGTTTTTAACTGCTACAGGGTTTCTCGAACAGAGATGTTGTAGGGCATGTTTGATACAGGATAACCTTCTGCTAGATTGCATTTCTTACTTTGTATGCCCAGAATTTCCACTGCACGAGGTCTGGCTTATTTTTTGTGAGTGTACGCAGTCCCATTAGGGCTGATTCTGACTTCACACTGTTTTTTGTGGTGATATTAAAAACTCAAATAACCCTAAGAAAGTTTCTTCTGATTTGTAACTGGGAAGTAAAATCAAAACCAGACCAACTGATAGGCATTTCAGTAAGATGAGCAGGATTTAGCTCGTGGACTTTAACTGAAGTTTCCAGCGTATAGCCCTGGCAGGATCAGGCCCTTACATGGTATCGGGTGAAACGGGCAAAACCATTTATCTTGAATGAACAAATACAACATACCTTCTCTCCAAAAGAAAACAGAAGAGCTGTACGACTGCCTCTCTGTTACGATAGCTGCACTCAAAGGTCTGCGGGTTGCTCTAGGAAATTAATTTTACAAGCACAGAACTGCGCTGAACTACCGATGCACGTGGCATTTTCCCCCTCAACTTCGAGCCACATCTTGCTCACCTTGTTCTTACAAGTAACACCTGTAAACGCAGCGGAACTACTGACATGACTGAGACCACAAAAATGTGTCCCTACGTGCTGCCGTATATCAAAACATGATATACTATGCCAGGCGTATAAACCTAGGCACACACGCACACGTGCGTGTCTATGTGCGTGTTTTGCACGTAAACAGTCCAAGGGGATATCTTAGAGGCTGTTGTGGAGTGTGGCAATAATAAACTTCAGAAAAGAAACTTTCAGTAAGTAAATGGACTATGAAAACCAGTGATTTGGCATATGTATGTTTTTGAAAAAGACTACTCCTGATATTACTAAGGTGTATTTTCTTACAGATGCATGTTTAACATGATCTTATAACTGACTATTTTCTAGCAGAATTACATGAGTTGAAAGACACAGCATTGTAATCTATCAGATATTTGTGTACATTTTTACATATTTACAAATACCTCATTTTTAATCATGACATTCTTATCCCTAGGCTTTGCAGTTAAGAGAAGTGTCAAGAAGAATTTTTGACACTCCTAGAATGTGGCAACATTTTTAAAGGTATGTGCTTTGTATTTTTCAATTAAAATTGAAATCAGACACGTAAGCCACCTGTCAGTAAAGAACTGAGACCTGAAAAATCAGCTGTTTGTTGTTTTTTTTTTTTTTTTATTCTCCTCCTACTTCATTTTATGTGGCTACACTTCATCTAGAATGATAGGCAACTCAAACCAAAGAGGGAACACCGACATCAAATAGACAGTGAAACGTGTTATCATTTCAGATTGAGAGTGCTCTGATTAAAATCAAAATAGTCAAATTCGAACGGTACGCTGACTTGGAACAGCACCAAAAAATGCGATACTCTCTACGGTATTGGAAAGTTCCTGATGCTCCCTGAGCACATGCAGGGCCTACAGCAACATCCCAAGTTTTAAACCACATTCTAAGAAAAAAGGTTATTAAAAAAGTTTGCTTTATTATTGCTTCAGTTAGCTACTTTGTTCCTCTTCTGACATATTACAAACAAGAAAGCGCCTTCGGGGTCCGATCCTGCATTTCTGGCATACTCAAAACTCCCACAGAAGCCCATAAAACTACGGAATACCTAGAGAGTACAGTATGGGGCCAATAATCACGTCCTCATTAGTCAGTGAAATCTTACCAAAAAGGTTTAATTATATAACTGGGAGAGATATATAGCACTCTATTTATATTTTTTTCTCGTCTGCAAGATATCAGAAATCTGCATAGACTAGTCTTCAATAAGGGCTATTAAAGAAATATAAAATGTCTTGATGTCCAAAAGTACCAAAAAAAAGCTATCTAATATCTCCTCATTTGAGAGCTGAAAGGTTTAATATTCAAACTAATATTTCTCTTCTCCAGCTAAGGCATCAGATTTCTAATCTGTCAACAGTCCTTTTATAGAACAGAGATGTATGTATTTTTCTGCCCATTTTTAATTATATTTTATGAATGATGATCTGTATATCATTACCTCTCAGCTGCAAATTGACTTTAGCATATAAACAAACATCAGGAAGACTGAGGCTCTGATCCTGCTCCCGCCAAAGCCGCGGGAAGAAATCCATAAATTTCTACGGGAGAAGTACTAAGCTTCTAAGTAGGTTTATGCTAAAGGAAGAACTGTGTGGCATCAGGTGAAGCCAGGTGTAAAAGAAATGTAAAGAAAGTAGAGAATGATATCATATGCTTGAAAAAAAAAATCTCCAAATTTTACAAGCATTACAGTTTTCAGATTTGTATAGTCAGAAAGAAAGAAAAAAAAAGGATTTGTGGGCAGTCTGAACAGATATTTGGGGCTGAATGCAGGATAGGGCCCAGCATGTTTATATTGAACAGTAATAAATTCTCTGTGCTGGGAAACTCAACTTTAACTGCAGCTGGAAAGCTTGCTTGCTTGCTTTTTTGCTTGCTTGCTTGCTTTTTCTTTCCTAACTGATCTGTTTCAGCCAGGGCATAGCTGTAATTACCTTCTTCCCATCTACAGCTAATACCTTAGAGCAATAAAAAAATATGAGGGTGTTAAAAATTCAAACACTAATTATGGGCTGTTATATTTACTAAACAGCAGAGTAATAACAAAAGTTTCAGCTTCTTGTGGCCTGCACCGCAGTATTTGATTTACCAAGTCTCTGGCCCCTTTACACTTAACTGTATTACATAACAGTTAATAGTGCACTAAAATAAAATTCAACATATACATTTATTACCAAACATATATAGCACAACTGCTTACAGCTGTCTCCTTACAGGTACGTCTTTAAAGAGCTTCTCCTTTGTTGCATTGTTTTCCATTTAAGTTAGATAAATATTACAGCAGCAGATTTTGAAAGAGGAAATATGCAGTATCTGAATATCCCACTTTAAAAGTCTTGTGGTAAATATCAGCTAATCCCACATTTCGTTCTGTTGCTTTCACTTGAGCTGCGTTTTCAGGTCTAGCAGAGGAATAAAGCTGCACTAGAGGGCTGCATTAGTCCCGAGTTCACCGCTGCCACTGTCACCGCCACTACCCCACACGTTCACGTAAAACACACATTTCACACACACGCACAGTGCAGCTTGATACTGCTTAATAAGAGTAGAGGTGTATGGATTTTGGGGGTGTCAAACAGCTGTCACAAACTGTCACCTCCACAAGAGAAACCTTGGCACACAACAAATTAAACTACACTTCTTTTGGGCTGTCATTATTCATAGCCAATCAGTTGAAATGCTCCTAGTATTTCATGTGCAAATAAAACCATGAGGGGAAGATCCCTGGATCAGAATAGTGGGCCAATACATAATAACAGAGGAAACAACATGCTGTCTCTGTCCTTCTGAAGTGGCTCATCATCACTCCTGCACCAACTTTCACCAAATGAGATCTAGCCTGAGGCTATATATTAAATATGCATATCAAAGCAAATGAAAAAATAAACCTGGAGAGTCAAATTGGACAAATTTGCATGCTTGAACTATTAAATTTTCAGGTAGATGCTCACAAAAGATAGTTCCCTTTATACTCTTGCACCTATATATATATGAACGTTTTTTTAAGGCTTTTCCTTCTTTATGAATAAAAGTGGATTTCTCCATGCTGGAACCTAGTACAACGTGAATCTAAACATACGTGCACAGTAGTTTGACTAAGCTATAAAAGAGCGTTAGAGTTTTGTTGGGAAAACAAGCTAATACACAAAAAAAAATCCAATAAGGAGACACATTTCCCAAAACGCATGAATAAAATGTAACTATGTGATACAACTCTTCATTTCCCAGTTGGTGTTCTGGTTGCACAAATTATTGCTTCCTTTCAAAACAAATAGCAGGGGGCTAAAGTAAAAATGTTATAGCTCAAATCTCCAGGAAATAAAAGGCTTTAAATTATAATACCCAATGAAGTGGTAAACCCTAACGGGTGCAAGATAAATGGGTTGTCATATTTACTTGAGTTTGTTTTTTGGGCCACAAAAGCAAGAGGAGATTCTTCTTAGTGAAGATAATAGTTATCAAATTATCAAAATGCTAACCCCCTCCGCCCTTGTCCTATCATTGTGTGTGAATTTAAATATTATAATGGAGCACTGCAAATTGGCTTGAGCATTCGCCATCTGCCAGAACCCTAAACAGGCTAGTTTATCTAATCTCTTCAATATAAACATAAGCATGCTCCATTTCTACACTTCCACTTGAAACACACTCTTGTAAAGAAACTGCACTGGAGAAACATATACTTTTTTGTATTGCTCTGAATTATACTCACAATGAGCTTTATATCTTTCAAGCTGCCACTCATTCAAATTTCTTTTCTAGTACAGCCCCTTACATGTACAAATTTAGGGTTGGAAAATGCCATAAAACAAATATTTTTAAAATAGTGTCATGCCTCATAGAGTTTATTATCTACAGATGAGATAGCTGATAAGCAGAGAAACTTTCAGAGACAGCTACATACTTTTTTATTTCTCAAAATAATACATTTAAAATGTAAAACATCACAAAAAAAAATCTTGTTGTACAATGTTTACCAAATAAAAATGAGAAAATGAAAGCTAAGGCTTCGGTCCAAAAATATTTTCAGGCTCTAGGACTAACCCGTGCCGGGAGGGGAGGGGGCATTTAGAAGAATTTATTATTATCTTATTTCCTAATTGAGCTTCAGTCCAGGTCTAATGTAATTATCAAATACACATACAAACAACATGTTTTCAAAAGAAACAAAAGCTCCTAGAAGGCTCATTCTCCTTGGGCTTAAAGCTACTCTTCTTAACACACTGGGAAATAAAGGCAGGCGCCTGTGCAGAAAGCATGGTTAACTTCACACCGGGTGTTAAATTAATATTTCAACCGCTAAAATATTAGACTGTATCATTTAGATTATGAGTTCAATTGAATCTAAAACTGTGTAAACCCCTTTACCCCCCAGGGATGCGTTCCTATAAATAAACTAGAGTTCACACCCACTCTTTTTAACCATAGCTATTCGTTCCCTTTTCTGCGGTACCAGCTGCAATCTTTTCCTTCACTTCCCGAAGTCTCTCTGCGTCTACGAATTTTCAAGTATCACCAGATCCGCTCCAAAACATTATTTGCAAAACCCGGAAAAACAAAGGCACTCGCCTTACCACGCACACCAACGTTCAGTCCTACACACGTAACACGAATTCACCAACTCCTAAAGTGTTAAAATCAACCGCTAACCTACGGTTACTCAATCATAATTCTCTCCAGCTTTCTGTAATACATTGTTAATAATTGCTTCATCAAGGTTACTGTCTTTTATTATGAAGATGCTTCAGGCGTTTGGCAATAAGTCCATATTCTGACAATAAGTTGCTCTAAAGCACAAGCATTGGAAACTCTAATGTGCTAACCCTTTTTTAATGCAATGTAGTATTGCCAATAATTCTCATCACTTGTCATCCCGACAAGGGTGGTGGTGGGGAAGTAAATCAGCAAACTTTCTCCCTAACTTTCTTGTCTCTGTTTTCTTACATTGCTGCATTGATTACTGAGTTGGCAAAGAAGAAGAGAAAGCACCGATCACCACATCAAACAGACAATTTGCTAGCTCTTCAAGTCGCCCAGATCAGGAAACTTTACAAACCATTGCAAAGTCACTGCTTTCCAGACGGAAACAGAAATAACCTTTTGCATTTTTACAACTTTACAAATCACGAGGGAAGAGAGTGAAAAGATGGGACCCGAACTTACAAAAGGTAGAAACAATAATAATGGACAACAACAGCAAAACAATGAAATTGGGGGCAGGTTCTCTAAGCAGGTTTAAGTCTTAAAAAATGCCATAAAGAAATCAACAGGACTTACATGGTCGGCTAAATTTGTGGAAGATCCTGAGAGTTCTTCGTGGTCTGATTTGGAGCTGCCATCCCTTTCATCAATAACGAGGTCTATTGGCATTTTTCCTTTCAAACAACTAATGTACCGATGGCAGAAGTTATCGCACAACTCATGAACCTGAAAACAGTAACAAGAATAATAGCAGCAATAATAGCAAAATATCGGATTGCAACTTTTTTTGGTAGCAAGAATAACAGTCTGATCTACTCCACAAGTAACTCTAATTAAGGGGCACAATAGTTGAAGGCAAGGAAACAATAGAGAAATTGTTGCAGCACATATTATTCTCTAGAGACTTGCCGCAGCAACAAGTTAGAGAGAGAGATAGTGGGCTCAGTCTAGTGTGCCGAGGAAAATCCGATTCGATGATAACATCAAAACATTAGAAGCTGGACCTAGACAGTATCTCTGGAACATGCACAGCCCAGACAGGTACAACTAGTCACTCGGGATGGGATCTGTTTAAACCGAATGAAAAAAAAAAAAAAAAAAAAAAAAAAAAAAAAAAAAAGGTATATGTGCCTGGGACTAGTAAAATGAAGATATTCGCTGAGGCTCTGGGAACAGCCGTTCTCATGGCAGGGCACAGCCCCCTCCCCACGCCGAGCAGGGGCCCCCTGCCTCCTCCAAACATTTAGTGCTTGTTTGGGGTTAATACGCCTGCCGGGGCTGGAGGAAAGCAGGAGAGCTTTCATTTCTTCTTTTGTTAAACATATTATTTCCGAGTCAGGGAAAGAGCTTCAAGTGAGGGAAGGGGTAAGAAGGATGTAAGGGGGTTGATAATATATATATTTAATGACTCGGTTGAAATTACACAGAGAGAGAAATGTCGGGCTGGGCTGAGCATGGCTGTCGGGTGTCACATGCTCTTGTGGCACAGGTTACAGTGTCACACTGCGTTTCCTCTATCTCCTCTGGCCATGTTTACAAGCTGTCCCAAAGAGCGGAGGGGGTGGGGGACGAGCAGGGGGAGGGAATCGCTTGTCGTGGCCCCCCCTCCACCACCACACACACGCACACCTCCCTGGCTCTTACCTTTTCTAATTCCAAAAGGTGAAACCTTAGTACTTGTATTGCTTGGATCATCTGCAAGAAAGTTTTGAGCAAGGGGTTACGCGGGCGAAAGCGGCGCGGGGGCTGCGCGGAGCCGCGAGCCCAAGCGGGCGAGGGGGAGCGGGGGGCTGTCAGGGCGCGCGGTCATTATCCAGGATTTTAGCTCATTGGTCACGCTTGAGCAATTTTGATCAACTTTAACCTAAGCGCTTGATTTTTATCATATTTATCCGAGGAGCGGTGATTAGTGTTTTATTACCGCGATCTTGGAGAAAACCTCTCCTCTCCTTTGCCCCCCTCCCTCCCAGCACCCCGGCCCTCGTTTCCGCGGGTCCGCAGAGAGGCCAAACACCCGCTCGCACACCCCGCTCCCTTAGAAGAAAGGGGGAGATGCCCAGGCTGAATAGTTTGGCATCTTCTTTACAAGCGGATTTAGGCACTTTGAATATTGAAATCATTCACATTAGCAAAAGAATTACGCTAGAAATCGCCAGCTCTCTCTTCTTAAGCAGTTATTTCCTTCACTTTAGCTTCCCGTGGCTTTTAAACACAGCTTTGCAATGCATTGGGACTTGAGAGTTCGCCTCGGCTCGCTTTAAAAGCGAAGCTCTTTGAAGCCTCTTGACGGCAGTTTGGGAGCCTCCCGGCTCTGCCCCCTCGCCGGAGCCTCCGGCCGGTGCCTCCGCCGCAGCCTGCCTCCCCCGGGGCCCGGGCCGCGGCGGGCGCTCGCTGCGAGGGGCGCGGGAGGGGAGCGGGGCCGCGGGGGGGGTGGGGGGGGGAGGGAAGAGGCCTTACCAAATTGTCCAGCTCTGGGTTTGAAGAAAAAAGTGGTTTTTCAGCGCGGACCTACAAGAAGGAGAAAAAGCAAGCGTGAATTCCGGCTTCTTTCCCCAGCCCTGTAACCGACTCGCTCGGAGGGGAAAAGCATGTGACAGAACCAGCCAGGACAGGTCGGATGGGAAGGCGGCCGGGCGCCCCCGAGCCCCCGCCGGAGCGCGGGGGGCCCTCCCCGCCGCGGGCAGCCCGGGGCGCGGCGCGCTGCCCGCCGCCGCAGCCCGCTCCCCCTCATCCCTGCCCGCTCCCCCGCTTCCTCTGCCTCCCAGCCCGGCCGCCGGCGCGCTTCCCTTCCCCCGGCTCCCGAGGGCGCGGAGGGGGCGAGCGGAGGGGCTCTCGGCGCGGCAGGGCCAGGGCGAGCCGGGCCGCGGCGCGGCGCACGCCCCGGCGCCGAGCCGCGCCGGGCCGGGCCGGGCGGGCCGGGGGGAGCCCGCGGTGCCCGACCTGCTTGGCGAAGACGGCGATGTCCTCGTTGAAGGAGTCGGAGGAGCAGACATCCCCGCCGGCCACGCCGGGCTCCCGGGGCGTGCAGGTCGCCAGCTCGCACTTCTCAAAGACCAGAGCTAAGAGGGGGAACAACGGGTGCCTACCGGGCAGCGGACACAAAGAGAGCCGGGGGGAGAGGGACGAGAGAAGAGCTCTAATCAACAAGTATTTTTTTTTAATGCACGTACACACGCGCGCACACACACGAACATATGCACGCTCTGCTGCCTTTCGATATTGCTTCGAGCAGAGCAGGGGAGAATCCCACTTCGAAATAAAAGCGATTTTTTTTTTGAAATTGCGAATGCCCAAGCCGCATCCCTGTGTAGTCCCCACAAATCAGTACAAAAATGACCTCTACTCCAAACACACATGTACCAAACACTTTTAGCCACAGCTTAAAATAACGTGAAACCTGGAAGATCCCATCCCTACCCTCAAGCTATGACCTAAAATGAGAGGCACGGGTAGGCAAACTGTGCAAACTACTTGATACGTAATTTTATTTTTCAAGGAGCCTGCTAACAAAAAAGTGGTGAAGTTTCCTGGCTTAGGAAGCACACCCAAGTAAAATACCAGCTGTCCAGATAAGTGAGCTGGGAAGGGGGCGGCGGGGGGGAGCACTTCTAGAAATATTTTCCCATAGTTGGCGTAGTCAGAAAAAATATAGATATTATATGTGTGCTAAGTAGTAAGCGTACGTTTGTCTGTTTTCCCCTTTGGTGACTGATCAAGGCCCCATACTCTGTCATAAATGTTTCTATCTCTCCTTTTAGGATAATTTAGTATTTTTTCCAAAAGGCACTGAAGGGAATCGGTGTCATTCCCCTCGAAGCAATGCACTGGCACAGGCTTGAGCTTTGCTGGATATGTTTTTTTTTTTTTTTTTTTTTTTTTTCTCCCATGTTCTTTCTTTCCTAAATAGAAAACTCAGCTCGCTGCCTCCAATGTATTTATCTCTTCTATCTCAGGAAGAGCTGCTTGTGAGAAGCGAATCCCTTTTATTCTTACTGTCTTCGGCGATTTGAATAGCTCTTTATTTACAGTGTTGGAAGAGTGTTATTATGGCATCTTGATCAACGAGATCACCAGAACAACACTTCTTCGACTGAAATCCAGCGCAATGAGAGCCACCTCTCCTGTCTGAACTCCTCACTGGGGCCTTTCCGAGAAAGACAAAAAACCCACGGCAAAAAAGGGGAAAAATAAATAAAAATAGTAATAAAGGGGGGATAGAGCAGCGTGTCCCCTCAAACGCAGCCCTTTCACTCGGAGGTGCGTTTTTGCAGGAGGCGCTTGCTGAGGTGCTGGCACCTTAGCTCGGAGTCGGGCTCGGACCGTAGCTGTGCTAAAACGCGCCGCAGCCCCCAGCGGGCGCGGGTCGGGGCGCGGGGGCCGCGCGGGCCGAGGCGCCCGGGCCGCGGCGGCCGCCCGCGCCCGCGGGGCGCTGCCGCCCGCCCGAGCCGCCCCTGCCCGCGCCCCTGCCCGCGCCCCTGCCCCGCGCCGCGCAGGGCCGTGGCGCCGGCGGCACCTACCCGTAGATCGCATCCTTGTCCCGCTTCAGGGCGTCGTTGACAGCGGAGCCCATGCTGGCCGGCATGACATTGGGGTGCGGGGCGTGGGCGCCGTAGTGCTGGCCGGCGTGGAGCGGCGGCCCGTGGTTGAGGTGGTGCACCGGGGGGATCGGCCGCGGCGCGTGGGGGTCCCCGTACATGGACGCCGGCACCCCTACTCCGTCCATCCCGCCGTAGTGGGGCAGCTCATCGTACTGTCAAAAAACGGGCCGGAAGAGAAGAGAGCGAGAGAAAGAGAGAGGGGAAGAGAAAGAGAAAGAGGAATAATAAAACAAAAAAACAAAACAAAAAAAAAAACACAAAAAAACAAACAACAACAACAAAAGTCAGAAGAGAGTAAAGCACCCAGACAGGCACGAACAGAGCAAAACAAAACAAGAACAGCCACAACGGGGGGAGAAAGGGGCGAACTGAAATCAACTGGGACCAGCGGGAGAGGCTGAGGGGGGAGCGGGGGTGTGAGGAGAGGTAAAGGGGGAAAGTGTGTGTGTCTGCGTGTGAGTGCGGGGGGAGACGGTCCGCTCCGGCAGGGGAAGGAGAAACCCTAACAAGGAAACCGGGATGAAGAGGAAGGAAACGCAGGAGAGAAACTAGAGTTACTCTGAATTAGAATGGAAGGACAAAAAAAAATTAAAATATAAATGAATAAACAGGCAGAACCCAAAGCAACTATATAAATAAATCAACACTGGGAAGGAGAGAGGAAAGGTAGGGTGCATCGGAGGGGGGAGATAAAGGGGGAAATAATCTGAAAGTTACCAGAAACATTATTTAGTAGCAATTCCCCTCGTTCTTGTCAAAGCCAGGGACAAAACAAGCAGCTATATATGTATACATATATATACATTCGTATATATACACACACACATATGTATTTCCTAGTCTTCCCTAGGCAGCAGCGGCAACGGCGGCAGCAGCAGCAGCAGCAAGCTTTCCCCTGTGAAACCCGTGCTACTGAGCAGCTAGAGAGCAGGGAAACCGCGCTGCTGGGGGAAAAGCTGGAGAGGAAAAAAGCGTGGAACAATTGCAGAGAGAGACACGCACACAGAGACACTCACACACACACACAAAAAGCTAGTGAATAATTTTTGCTGCTATTTTTTTTAATAGTGGCCGCCATCAGCAGCAGCAACAGAGGAGAGCAAATCGGACAGGCCCCTCTTAAGAGAGGATTTATATATAGGTAAGTGTTGGAGATTTAAACCTACCCTTTGCGCCATCAGTCTGCGCTCCAATAAACTCCTGGATGTGTCGTATATTTAATATCCCAGTCCAGCAAAGAAAGTGATTTAGAGTGAAGAAGATTCCTTTTTTTTTGCAACCCACTTATAGACTTCTCCTGTCCTCCAATATGCGTAAATAATAATAATAACAACAACAATAACAATAACAATAATATATAAAAAACAGTCAAGAACCACGATGAGTTTCTGTGTATTTCTTCTTTTTTCTCTCTCTTTCTCTTTCCTTTTTCTTTCTCTCTCTCTTTTTCCTTTTTTCTTTCTCTACGCAAAAAAAAAAAAAAAAAAAAAAAAAAAATTGTCAAGCCCCCAAACTGAAGGTTACGATCGGCCCGTCAGCAACCCACATGTAACCAAACTGTCGTGTCTCATGGCTTTTTGCCACTCCAGCTGTCAATCAAAGCCAGGGAATGTCAAGGTAGTGAATGAATGATGGTTGATGATGATGAAGAAGAGAGGAGGAATCTTTTTAACCCCGGTTTCTTCTTCCAGTAACTCCGCGCTTGGGTTTTGCCTTTTAGGATCGCTATAGGGTTCTTTTTTTTTTTTTTTTTTTTTTTTTTTTTTTTTTGAGTACTGTGAAGGGGGGTGGGGGAAGATGCGAAGAAAAATTGAGTAGTTTGCAAAGCCCGGACTTCGCCCTCTCTCCTCTTTCTGTCTGTCTGTCTGCCTGTCTCTCTCTTTTTTTTTTTTTTTTTTTTTTTGCTTTTCCCGGCGGGTGCGAGCTCTGCCTCTCCCGCTCGCTCCGGAGATGGGTGAGTGTCAGTGAGTGCTGGCAGGTTGGCTGCCGGCTGCCTTATAGAAGCGGCTCAGTTTTGCAGCGCTGATCGGCGGGAGAATGAAGTGACGGAACCCGGAAGTGGCGGTGGCCATAGCCAGTCCTGCAGCGCGGCGGCGGCGGCGGCGAGCGGCGGCGGCGGCGGCGGGGAGCGGCGGCGGCGGCGGGCGCGGGCGCGGCGGCGGCGGCGGCGGCGGCGGCGGCGGCGGCGGCGGGGCGCGGGCGCGGGCGCGGGCGCGGCGCGGGGCGCCCCAGCCGGCAGAGCGCCGCCGATGCGCAGCGCGCCGGCAGGGCGGCTGCAGCGCCGCGCGGGGGGAGCCGCGCAGCAGCCCCTGCCCCGAGCAACCCAGCGCGTGTAGGAAGGAGAGAGCGTGCGAGAGGGAGGGAGGAGGGAGGGAGGGAGGGAGCGGGCGGGAGCGAGGGAGGGAGCGAGGGAGGGAGCGAGGGGAGGAAGGACAGGGAGAGTGCGTGTGTGCGAGGGGGGAGAGGCAGGGAAAACTGCAGGGAGCGAGAAGAAAAGTGCGGTAGAAGCCCAGACCCGGGTTGGTTTGCGCTAGATTATTTTAGCAGCAAAATACCTTCCGATTAATCGCGATGTTTAGCGTCTGATTTACGTACTGCATTATTTATTTAAATCTCCAGCTATCACTGTTGCCGCGAATGGTATGCGAGTCCGAGGGCACCGAGAGCTACAGTGTAAGGGGGGCGGGGGGCGTGTAAAGTTGATCTTCCCTAGGAAGGCTGCCTGCTCGGGCGAAGTGCTGTGTCTCCGCCAGCATGTTATGTTGCAAGTGCGGTTTCTTTCCTGTGTAAATTCATTGTGCTTTTTTAAACATTAATTTTCCAGGGCATGAAGAGAACGCCTCATTCAAACCGTATTTGGCATCGCTCTTCATTAAGGGATCGCTGCTATCAACCACGCTGTGGATGTCTTGGGGGGAGAGGCGGGGGCAAGGAGGGGGAAATCCCTTTTAGTTGTGTGAGGAGGCTGCCGGGCTGTGCAAAGGGCTTAAAAACAAAGTCGTGCTCAGCCTTTTGTGGGCTAGATCCAGATGTTATGTAGATTCGTGTTTGCATGTTCATTTTGAGCGGCTCCGTCGGTGTGCGAAGTATTTACGTGTGTCTGGAGTTTGCCGTGTGTCTCCGTCGCGCTTGTGGAATGCGTGCTGAAGTATTAGCTCGGTAATGCCTTCTAATGGTAGTGCTAATTACGGAAGGGTTATTTAGCAAATTAAGTGAGATGCTGCACGCCCCCCCCCCCCTTGAGCACCGAATGAACTTTTCCAAACACACGCACACACACGCACACACACCCGCGCGCGCACACACACACGCACACACGCACACACGTTAATTTTGGCGTGTTCCTCTCGCCCAATCGCTTTGCCGGAGCTGAAGCATGCCTTACCCCAGAACAGTCAATTACCAAAGCTACCCGGGCTCATCAATCATGGGGGATGCTTGAAGTTTAGGGGAGGAGCGATGGTCAAACTATCGATTGCTGCAGTTTTGTCCTCCCCAGCCCCCCACCCTCGTTCACGGTCCCCTGCACATAAAATCTAAAACAGACTATCCCGTTAATAGTGGGATTTATCAATGATTATGTACCCAGTTGTGAATGTGGCCTCATACATAGATGGCTTTCAAACGTACACCGCAGAAAAATGTCTTTGATTCAGTTAGGGTTTGTTTTGTTTAGTTTTGTTCTGTTTTCATGATAATGATGATAATTTTAGATTTTTTCTTTTTTTTTGGACGGGGGAGGGGGGGGGCTTTAAGAAAATGACTCAAAGGGTAGTTATAGAAATTTGGCCTGATTTTAATAGGCGTAGGGAATGAGCTCCAGAGGTCAATAAACCCCTCCAAAATGATGAATGATTGAGTACCTGTGATGATGATAGTGATTACCGGAGCAATTAAACAGTTTGATTAAATGAGCCATCATAACAATGATGTCTGCGGGAAATCAGCCCTCACATATAAAGAAAGATAGCGTGGAGGGCTGACAAACGCCAGTGGGCATTCCTGCGTGTTCCGCCAGCGCCGAGCCCTGCCGAGCAGGCTCCGTTTGCAAATATGTGGGCAATATGGAGAAAAGTCATTCTCCTACTTTTAGCCAGAGTTGCGCCCTGCTTAAAAACCGCCAGAAGCCGGAGAGCAGACCCGTTTCTTTTTTTCCTAGAGGATCTCCTCCAAGATTAAAGCTAGTCCTAAGAGCAACCGAATTGCTGTGACTGACTTTCACGGGACTGTAAAGAAAGGTGAGTAAAAAAGCCCTTAGTATGTAGATCTCTTTCAAGCAGTGGTTAAGTCGATTCATTTCGCAAGGAAAAAGCCGGTCTTCTTGTGCAGTATTTTATACTCTGTCGTATAAATCGGTAGCGTAATTCAAGATATTCATGGTAATGAATGCTTGGCTAATCCTTTGGGTGCACGGAGACCTACAGAGCAGTAGGTTATGCAAATCCTTTCCTACTTTTACAGCTGTACTTTTCTAGCAGATTTTTTAAGAGATCTAGTCATCGATGAATGCTATTTGTTTTTATTTATTTTTCTCTTCCCTCCTCCCCCCAAAGATTCAAAATTCCTAAACTTCTGTGCAATCACTTGGTTGTGATACAGCTAGCTTCGAAGACATATTTTAAACATTTGTAGCTTCTAAACTTATTTTTTTAACTGAGGCAGTGCAAACCTAGACCCATGCCTCTTGAGATACACTAGTGTGTCTCATTTCAAATAGCTTCGGCATTACTGAAGAAGAGATCTTTGCTTCTAACGGGGCCGTGCAAAAGCAGTCTAGTTACACTGCAGCTACATGTATTTGTTCAGATCTCAGGCTGGGAGTGATGTGGGAGAGGTTCATTAGTTTTCTTCGCAAAATGAAGTTTTTAAACGACTTGGCTCCCGTAGAAGAAGGCGCTCCATTGTTTAGGACAAAATTTTAGACTTTATTTTCTTTTCATAATTGTGTTTTTCACGGGAGTGCCTGTAGATCTCGGGTCTCTGGACTAAACAATTGTTAGAAAGCAGCCTAAAACCAAGGCTGCAAAAAACAGTCAAAGATTTTGAAGTGTTCAATGGTGCTCCTTTCCTCCTTTTACTTTTTTTTTTTTTTTTTTTTTTTTTTTTTTATCTAATTAACCCCCTGCGTTGGCTAGCCCTGCTGTGTGTGTATGCAATCTGGGACGGGGACCAACTTTTGAAAATGATTTTAACTTGATAAAAAGTGAAATTTCATATGATAAGTGAGGGGCTTTTCATGTTCCTGTTATGTCATTTTTTTTTCTTTCCGTGAAAAGAGCTGAAGCCTTTTCCTCTTCACTATCCCAGTGGATTAAAGCACACAGAGAAGGTGGTTTATAAAGCGCTACAGTTTAGCCATTAAAGGGGAATCTCAATTTAGCGCCCTTAAGTGAAAGTACTCAGCTATTACAAAGATGCTGTTGGGAACTCAGAGGGAAATGGGGTACGTGGAGAGTGAAGGTTTCTAAGTTTTTTTTTTTTTTTTTTTTTTTTTTAGCGTGATGATATATTTCTTTTAAAATCCAGTAATTCAAGGGAATTTAATTGGCTAATTTCGATTTCTCGTGCATCATTTCTACAGCAGAGGATATTCCTTGGAAAAGTGTGGGAGAGCCAATCGGTTGTTTTTTCTTTTCTTTCTCTCTCCCTCTTTTTATTCCCCTCCACCCCCGTCTCTCTCTCTCTCTCTTTTTTTTTTTTTTTTTTCTTTAGATTAGCCCAAAAGTCCAAAGAGAAATGAGTGTCCGGTATGGAAGTGCATCTCAGTCAACAGCCAGCTCCTTTTTGCGAGGCTGGAAATGGTTTTAACAGGCGGTAAAATTTCATCTTGTGGTGTCAAATTGGGGTCAGTTTGGGGTTAGCGCTCTCAGTGTCCGAGAAGGAGCTGTCCAGCTGTGTGGGGATTCATTAAGGGCAAAAGATCCGTTTCAAGAAAAACAATACAAAGACAATCAGAGGGCTAAAGATCCTCTTCAAATCGCATTTTACAAGTGCACCAGAACAAATATGGACGCTGAAACCTATTCCCTTCAAACTCCCAAATCGGCTTCTTAGCCCTTGGAGGGAGGGAGAGAGAAAATCCTCTAAAACTTAAGAGTCTGTTTTCAATCAGCCTTTCCGAAGTGTGGCATCTTAGTCCTTTGCTGGCTCTGAGACGTGCCTCGCTCGCTCGCTCGCTCTCTTTTTCCCCAGCCTTGCAAAAGCGGATGACACAACAGGTAATATTTCAGATTTCAAGAATATATTCCATCGTGTGTCTTAAACTACTGCTTTTGTGTGTATGTGTGTGTGTAGAGCAAGATTTAATGCAAATAGAAATGTTTCTGGGGGGGAAACTATGCTTAGACGAGATCCTCTTTGCCCCTTTCAGAAAGTCTCCGCATTCCCTGTAGGCAGTGCTGTGCTCTAATGGATAATTTGGGGTAAATTTACTTTACGGTTCCTAGCATCTGTGGAAAGCACCTATTGCTAATCTGGTTTATTAAATTCGCGTGGTTTAAATCCTCTTAGCCTCCCTACATCTGTTAGAACAATTGACGCCTTACTACAGGGGCAAATAACTTAGACCTTAATCTTGTTTGTAACTTTATTCAATGTTTGTTTGTTTGTGCGTTGAGTTGAAGTATTTTTGGATGATGCCATTGTATCCAGAAATATATAGTCTACATTTGCAGGGAAAATTCATAATTGGAGGGATAAGGAAACTGTAAAAATAGAATGAATTATTTTGAATATTTGAATTGGCATTTCATCTTCAACTATAGTTCTAAGAAATGTATCAGATAGAAGGAAGAAAGCAACCCGTCTGTTGAAAGGTGTCTACAGGGTTACAATGTAGCGATGACCTTGTGGTAAAAGGCACAGAAAATGTTCTTTTCACTCTGCTCGCAAGGCGAAGTGTGGGGTGCAAGTAGCACCTTTTCATTTTTATAATCGGGTTCAAATTCCTATCTCAAAAATCGCTCTTTAAGGCTCTCTGCTTTGCCTCCATGGCTCGTTGTTATAACTTGAGTGAGTTTTTATTTGTCCCAGCCCAGTCTGATTCCCCTCGGACTTCCCGCAGCTGCAGGAGTTTCGAGGTCCCACCTCGGATGCCCCTGTGAAATCATGCACGTTTTAGCTTCTGCCGATCGCCGGATTCATTTAGCCCCCCACCCGCATCCCCCCTCCTGCAAATAATGTCCTTCGCTTTTCAGCAATCTATTAGTTTCGAAAATCTTTCCCGTCCAGAAAGTCAATGGTAGCCCATCACGGTGAACTTTTCTTGACCTCGGCTGCGGTATGACTGCGATCTTTGGGAGCTGGATTAGGAGGAGGTTCATTTACTTACCTGTTAACTTCCTTTTAATCCTCTTTCCTCCCCCCCCCCCCCCCCCGCTCTTCAGACCGCCGCGAACCGAGAGGGGCCGGGGGTCCGTACCGGCTCCCCAGCGCCCCGAGCTGCCCCCCGCCCCAGCCCCCCGGCCGCGGCCCGGCCCTTGCGGGCTGCCGCTTCCCCCGGCTCCGCGCTGCCCCCGCGCGCCGCGCCGCGCCGCGCAGGCGGCCGTGCCATCGGCAGCGCTCTAGCGCTATCTGGCGGGGCTCCAGCGCGCTCCCGCCGCGCTCCGCTCCGCGCTCCGCTCCGCGCCGTCCAGCCGCGCCGCGCAGCCCCTCCGAGGTCGCGGACCCCCCCGCCCCCGCTCCGGCTGCTCAACCGCTGCGCGCCTTTGCGCGCTTATCCCGCGGCCCGGGAGGCCAGGGCCGTGGTCGTGAGAAGGGGCGCGGAAGGACCCCCCCCCCGTCTCACTTCCCCCGTCTCGTGCGCGGGGATGCGCGGGAAGCGCTAACGCGCAACGAGCGCGGAGTTTTTTCCCGTCGTGGGCTGGGAGGTATGTGAAAGTGAGGAGCAGCAGCAGGCAGCGTGCGCGTTTTCATCAAAAGCAGAAAAAAAAAAAAAAAACAAAAAACTGCCAGGGTCTTGCCCGTGTCGCCGGGCAGGCTGCTTCTCCCAGCGCAGTTAAAAATCGAGTTTTGCATTTGTTGGAAGAAGCTTGAAGCCTTTTTTAAAATAATAATAATAATAAAAAAAAAATCTTTGCAATGTGACAACAAGGATAGTTAGGGCAAACTAAACCGCTTTAGCGCAACACCAGAGCATCCGAGAAGCCGCCAAACGCCGCTCAGAGCTTTCCCTTCTCCCTCACTCAGAATACCCACTTTTGTTCTCCAGCCGCCTATAAAACTCCAGAAAAGGAGTGCCCTCCTTTTTACACCGGAGCTCTCGCTCCGGAGGGAACAATATCCTCGCATTTCTTTGGAGACGAACCGGGGACCCTCAGCACAGGCGCGGCCGCCCGAGGCGCGGATCCCCGCTCTGCACGAGCGGCCCGGCCCGGCCCGGCCCGGCCCGGCCCGCTGTTCGAAGCGAGCGTCAGCGCCCGGCCCGAGCAGCCGAGAGAGGAGCGTCGTCGGCGCCCGGGCTGGCAGGGCACGGAGGAAGAGCCGGCAAAATAATACGGCGTGTTTCCCAGAGATAGGTGCTGAGTGCCCGCCGTGTGTTCCCCAAAGAGAGTTTTCTCTCTAAAAGCTTCTCATAGTCTTTGCACGTCTTTCTTTTGATCCCACAAAGAGATACAACGTACACAGATGCGTTTGCTCTCCATACAAGAAATGCGAGGGACCCTACCATAGAATATACGGCCGGTTAGTCCTCATAATGCTTAGTTTTGCTATAATTAATTGAAAACAGTTATTAGGTCGTCATTGGCAATAGCGTAAATAATTGCAGCAGATTTTTACTTAAAATTGACCGGTCACAGAGTGATAGATCGATTCGAGGTATAAAAATGATGTATCAAAACATCAATGTCGATTATTTGAAATATTGTAGTCGAATCTTTTTATTGCTTCATCGGTTAAGTGTCTGAAAGTGCTGTGTTGCAACATATATTTATGTTGTCAATACTGTCAAAACTGTCAGTTTTATTACAGTGGATTTGTAATACATTTCGGATTTGCTCATTTACATAAAATGCCCACCCCAGATACCCCTCCTTTTCCTCATCTCTGGAAATCTATGTCAGTTTAATCAAAGAATTCAGGACTCTTAGCTGAAGCAAAAAAAGTAGAGACATTGCTCTATTAAGTCCGCTTTAAACGTTTCTTCGGAAAGCTTGGGCTATTTCTAACTTGCCATGAGAGGGAATTTCCCTCCCGCCTCCCGCGCCCTTATTTCCCCAGTAGGATTTAAACATTTTGCTACCATCACACCTAGATTAAACCCTTCAGGAGAATCGGGAAACTATACAGAAAGACAGAAATGATCCAAAGCACACCTGTGAACGCCGAAACCCTCCCAAAGAGCAGCAGCCCCCGAACTGCGCCCGGGCACCACGTACGTTTGGGTACTGGTAGAAAAAAAGGAAACAAAAGGAGCAATGAATATCACTACTCCTTTCTTAACAGCTTGGAGCCCAAATGAAAAACGCAAGCTGGAAGCAATACTGGCTGTTTTATCCCCCCCAGTCCTCATTTTAAGAGGAGCTGCTCCGGTCTGATTATTCATCAGCGCTGATTTTTTGTTAGCATGGTCTCGGATACCTCTCTTTAATTTTCTTCGAGAGCCCAGTTTGGGGAGGGGGGAGAAAGAAAAACCTCAAGAATAAATAAATCTATTTACACGCTAAACTCTCTTCGACCGCGCAAACAGTGAAATTAGTCAAGTAACTTTACTCCGCACCTCAGCCCCGGGCCGGGGGGGCGGCGGGGGGGAGCTTGTGTAAAGGCGTTGCTGAGATGGACCTGAGGATTGTTGTTGCTTGTGTGTGTGTGTGTGTGTGTGTGCGCGTGTGTTTTTTAGGGCTCTGTTTATTTAAACAGATGCTAAAGAGAGCTCTGAGTTCACGGGGAAGAAGGAAAGGTTGGGCTGGGAACGGCAGCGCGCCTGGCAGGTATTTTAATGACTGTCCCTTCCTTTGAACGCCTTCTTTTTCTCTGCTTATTTTCATCCGGAATATTTTTCCCAGACCAGCTATGATTTCTGTCGTAATTCTTGTGTGTTTGTGATCACTTCTGAGGTAAATTGAGAAGTAAGCTGCGCAAAAGGAGGAAATCGCCCCTGGGGTGCTTTGTTTACTTTGGTTTGTAAAATCTTGCTAGGAGATGGTTTCCTCAGTGTGTGGCAAGTGTTTCTTCAAGAAATTCATCAGCCCTTCTACAATTACTTCGAGCTCTGAGGGAAGAGAGCTGCCATCACTTTCTCACATCTCAAGGTGTTGCACGGAGGAGAGAAGAAAAGGCTGGAGCATTTAATTATAATGGGGGTGGGGGGGACGGAGGCTGAAGAAAGCCCTCCCAAGACTGTACCTGGAAAAGAAAACCTGCAAGGGAATATTTGGGAGGCGAGTGTGCCATTTAGAGATGGCTAAAAGCACCCCGTCTTCTACAACAATTAGTCTGAACAATAAACATAATTGGAATAAAATCAGTTGGAAATTCCTGCGTTTTTAATTACGTTTCATTTTGTGGTAAGCCGTAAAATTTTGAATGCCTCTCAATTAAACACTATCCACTTGTAAAGCATTTAACAACAATTATTCCTTAATCAGTTGGAATGTTAGCCACAAATGATGCTGTTAAACATCAAAGGGACGCCTTAGACGTTACCTTTTAGTCATAAGTAAGAGGATTAATTTATATAATTAGAGGGGATAAATATGTGCATAAATACATTTTTTTTCTTTTTCACACGTTCTCATCCTGTCTGGGAGAGGCGAGGCTCTCTGACACTGCCTGCGCCTCCCGCTCTGCCCCGGCTCCGAGGAGGCGACCGGGAGCAGCGAGGTGAGAGTCCCCATCCAGGGCGGCCCCAACCTGCGCGGAGCTCCGCGCCTCTCCGCGGGGACTGGGACTCCCTCTCGCAGCCGCGCCGGGGCGCGGCATCGGGCCCGCCACGGCCACAGGACTTCAGGGTAATTTGCAGGACCCCCCCCCCTTTTTTTTTTTTTTTTTTTTGTGGCACCTGGGGTCTACCTGGTGCCTTTATTCCCTCGGGGACAATTTACTACCCCCAAACGAAGCTCAAGATTTGAGAAATAAAATTAGCATGACCTTGATTATGCTCTGTATGAATATCTCATTTACCTAATGACTTTATGTCACGTACGCAGAGGGTCAATTTCCTTTTAACCTTTCCCATTGCTGCAGTAAGCATTCTTTTATAATCAATGGCTGTTTGAATAATCAATTCGCATTTTATGATCCCTGACAAACTCAATGTATGTGTGCCTTGTTTCAGCAAAGCAGCCGGCCCTTCTCCGCGGCGCTTCCACGTCCGAAGAGTTTGCGGCGGGGCTGCCCGGCTCCCCGGGGAGCCGCCCCGCGCCGCGCACTGCAGCCGCCCCCGGCGCTGCGCGGGTGCTGCGCGGGGCGCCTGCCCGCGCACGCTGGCGCTCACCTAGGGGCTCGCACTGGCATCCAGCCGCCCCTCGAATCGCACCAGCTCGGGACGTGCAGTTTCACTTTTTTTTTTTTTTTTTTTTTTTTTTTTCCCCAAATCGTCCAAACTGCAGCATGTGCCTCCCGGCCGCCCCCAGCTCCCTCCTAGGCATGTGCACAGTAACCCCCTCCCGCATCTGCCGGGACGAGACGCCCCGGGGGGGGGCGAAGTTCTCCCAGCTCTGAAGCCGGGGTAGGCTGCTGCGCCCCCTCCGCGGTGACTCCCGGGGGAAGCGCGGTGTCCTCGGCGGCGCCGGCACATGCCCAGCCCTGAATCGGCCCCTGCGTTGCATTAACCGCCCCGCGGACGCTCGCGGCTCCCTTGCTGCCACCAGCCTCTCCGATCGCCTCTCGCAGCCGTCTCCAAACTGGGAGTCGGGAAACCTGCCCCAGAAGCATTGCCCCCAACCACAGCTCCAGCGAGGAAGTGCGTGCACGAATGGGGGGGGGGGGGGGTAAGGGCAAGCTGAACTTTGCAAATGTTTTTTTTCTATAAGTAGCTCACATTTGCCGTGATCTATGGTGTGAGTCAGGAATGGAGACTTATTGCAACCCTGTTCCCTCTATTGGATAATTAATGCTGATTCATAGCTGTTTCTACCTACGAATGTGTGTTTCGTTTCTCTCTGCAGGGTCCATGGTTCTTCCGTATGTTGTTATTCCCTGAAAGGTAATTGCACTTGATATTCTCTCGGGGAAGGCTCATTAGCCAAGGGCAGGGTGGCGTTGCCAATCCCAGACTCTTTCAACAATTCAATGCAAACATTTGCCCGAGAGGTTTAGTACAGTGCTCCCAGCTCCTGAAACAGCCCTTGGATACAGCATTTCCCCAAGAAGCTTGGCCTAAAGCTTGAGGTCTAAAAAAGAAGTGTATGTATACACATATATGTATGTGTACATATATATATACATATTTTTTACCCAACTAGGAAACATTTCAGTTTAAGGGCTTTTAGTTTAACCCCTCACTGCAAGTGGCCAAAACTACACAAGAAGATTAGGATGTTACAAGGGACTCCAGGACTTCTCCCTGCCTGTCTGTTAACAAAAGACACTTAATACGCAACTATGGATGAGCCAGCAGAAAAGACACCACATTTCAAATTCCTCTGTATGTGCTCTTTTTCACTCTCTTAACGTTTATAAAATGCATGTTGAAAACACTTCTGAAACTGCCCACCATTACAGACCTACACTTGACTTCTTTCTCACACATGCCTGCTGTCATCTCTTTGTCTCCTTTCATCTCTCCTGCTAAATTAATTACCTTACAAACACAAGGGAAAGAAACACAGGTATAAGGTAAGTTAGGGATATGTATTAACTAACGCATATTATTTTATGAAGACAAACCCTCCACATTACTTTCATTTTATTTTTTCCTCTAATCTTATCCTCTGTTGTTCATCATTTCAAAAATTCATTTTTTTCCATTTGAATCTTGGCAGGCTGAGCAGGAGGATACACAGTAACACTACAGAGGGTAGGAGGGACCCACAGGAAAAAATGGTCCCTAAGGGCTGGATGAAGAGGAAGCAGAGGGGCGGCATGAAGGCTCAACAAGTTCTAGGATGTCACTGTTTTCTCCATGTTAGACTAAAAGTGTCTAGGTATCTATATTCATTGTGATTTAAATGATATATTCTCCCTGGCAGTGGAGTTAAAGGGCTGAGACTGCTCTTAATTCCAAACAACAAATTCTATGTCTGAAGTGTTTGTCTAACCATCTTATTGCATTAACTCACCAAGTTTCTTCCCATCACTGTTAGCCAGCAAACGCAAAGGGCAAAACTCATCTGCGCTGTATCACCACTGTCTTTAACATTATTACATTGGAAAGGAAACTGACTTAGAGAATGTGTCTACACAGCAAAAATAGGTCCAAAAGAATAAACACTGAGCTGTTACCATTTATGACCCTCTCTCATAAGAAGGCCTGCCAACCAGTCTATAGGCTTCACCTACTGGGGGGAGCAAATATTCAGAGGAAATTGCGTGCACAGCTGTGAGTCTCCGCGGACAACCCAGTGCCCATGTTGATGGCCTTCAATATTCTCAGCCCCAAAGCTGTGCCAAAGTCCCACTGATTCAAAGGGACGTTTATCAGGATGGGGAGCATGGGACAGGGTTCCTTCCAGATGTCTCTGCAGGATGCCGAGTCTCCCTGCGCAGAATACCGAGCTTTCGGTTCCTACTAATAGCAAGTGTGGAAACTCGCCGTCCTTGCAGGAAGCCCCAGAAGAAATAGGGTCTTTAATTCCTACTTTGATGATTCACCATCACGGCTTTTGTTTGACATTTTTTGAGCATTTCTCATGTTACAACCGTACTTTCTGCTTTTTCAAAGTGTTTTCCATATCTATAGGAATGAACAGGCTTTTCTATGATGAAACACAAGCAATAATATACTAATATATTTTGTCTAAAGAGTACGTGCTAAATTTAAAAATCTCCTCTTACTATCTCATATGTGATTAAAAAATATCCCTAATAATTCTATTGATCAGAGAGCTCTAACAGAAGCTTCTCTTTGAAGTAGATAAATATAAACAGCATTGAAAAAAGATAGAAGTGTTTGTCCTGTACTCTTACCTTGAGGCCATATTATACATATACAATAAGACATATCTAGGCATGTGTCATACTGGATAATACTATTTCTTGGGTGTTTGAGGGCACACGGCTTTACCTTGGACTTCACAACAGCTGAGACATGCCATTTAACACCAGGATCTTGGCATTACTGAAAAAAGCTACAAAGCTGTTTATACGTACTAACCTATACATGAGTTTCTTTTTAATTGCTTCATCTTAAATACCCAAGTCATTTTATTTCTATTATTCATGTGCAAAGTTAAAAAGGAACATTTGAAATATTTTTCTCCTTTATGGAAGAGCTGATAAAAACTATTAATGTGAAATGAACTCATAGATGAATGCAGACCTATTTTCTAGGCTCAGATCTTTTATTCCCGGTTGGGAACCCCACATTAGATCAGGGCACTACAATCAGTCCTTAGAGGGAAAGTGTTCTTTGCTTGGAAATATTCACCAAGAATAGCTTAGGCAAACAGTTTTCAGCTTTGGAGTCTTTCACAGTATGTTCATTTGGGCTTTTCATTTCATTATTATTGATGTGTCAGTAGTCACCTATCACACTAGCTCTATTCCCCAATAGATTGGTAGAAATTATTCAAACAGGAGTCTAAATGAATAATAAAAGTGCATAACAAATATTTCTGTCTGTGTACTGTTTTTGTTTTTCACAGTTACTCATATCAAGTCTGATTCTGCCTCCATTTCATTTATTAAGAGCAGGGTTTGGTCTGTAAAGAAAATCTATCCACCTAATACTTGTTCTAAACAAGATCCTGTTTGCTTTAATGTTCACTTATATGGTCACAAACGTGATCAAAACAAAAGCCATCAGAAACCTGGACGGCTGCTCTCTAAATAGAGTTTGCAGTGTGAATCCAGCAGCGTAAACAATTTTGCCACTGTGGTTCCTTTCAGCTTTTAAATCGTATGGGGGATAATAATTGTCTTTTTTCCTCTCCCCTTCTTTAACTTCAGATCACTTCCCCTTACAAACAGCTTTTGGTACTGAAGCGAGTTCATACTGCCTGATGCAAAAGCAAATTTCTTCCACTGAAGAAGGTCCTGTCTGCAGCCAATATGTTCATGGTAACTGTTTGTTCCAGAAATAAAAATCTAGCAAGAATCTCAGTATTTGAGAGAGGCACTGCTTTGTTTATACAATCCACCATAAATGGGAAAACAGATATAAAGAGCTTGGTCCTGCTTTCCTTGGGCACCTAGTATTTCATCTGACATTTTTTACATCAATGAGTGTGGAAAGAGTGGAATTTTGGACCCACTGTGCTGCAAGTGTATATATATATGTGTGTGTGTGTGTATGTGTGTATGTGTGTATATATACATATTTATACTTTTAGGTGGATTATTTTGTTTCCTGGGAAAAGCCTCATTTTTATATGAATATTCTTCAAGTTGAAGAGCTATTCTAATGGATTGCATAGTACAAAATACAAGCCAAACGAAGTACTTTTTAAAGTCTGATAATAAAGCACTATGTTACCAGTGAATACTAATAAGTCAGAGAAACAATTTCTTATTTTTCATCCAGAGCTGAAGATGTGGACTGTCCTAAAGTTTGCAAATATCACAGTGGAAGTCTTGATATTTCATTCTGAACAAAATGCCAAGTAAAAATATTGCTTTTCCAAGGAAATATATTTACTAAATGATGTTGATGTGAAACCAGAGGCAGAGAGAAGAGAGTCATAAAGAGTTTGTGCACCTCATTCTCTTCTCTTGACTAAATCAGGAAAACTCCATTGAAGTTAATGAAGTCACAGTGATATAAAACTCTAGTAAGGTGAGAATCGGACCACTTATGTTTAAATAGATGCTATTACTTTAAAAGCAGAGTTTACTTCACTAAACAATCTGCAAATAAACACAAAACAAAGGGCAAGTGTAGAGACATATTACAAGAAAGCATGCATGCAAAAAAGGTAAGTGCAAATTAGGTTTGAATATTCATGAGTCACAAATCATTGACAGTTTGAAATAATGCAAAACAGCTTTATAAATGAGGTTAAGGCAAGGGACATCAAAGAAAGGCATTGCTAAATCAATAGCAATTTGATTGTGCATATACTTGTAAATTGTGGTTACAGTTTTTGTGACATGGGAGAAAAATACCATGCATGTAGTGAAGAAGAGACACATAAATATTCTTTTGAATGTGTTATATTTCTGCAATTCAGCATGTACTTGGAGATCTGTCATGTATTAAGTGGCCAGACATAATTTTTAATTTATTTTTTCTGAAGAAAGTTACAGTTTCCTTTGCCTATTCTCTCTCCTGTATGGTTTTACTTAGTATGCAAAAAGCAAACAAGCAAGCAAGCAAGCAAACAAGCAAACAAATAAATAAGTTTTCAATAATACCTGAAAAGCAACATAATAAACAAAGTAAAATAAAATAATTTCTTGCTTCACATGACTTCAGTAGAAGGGTCACCTGCTGATTAAAGTACTGTCATAAAATCATAGCCAGTAGAGATAATCCACTTGTTTCAGGGAATTTTGCTCTCAGAAGTGGGAGTCAGATGAGCTGCAAGTCTCGGGGCAAATTGCTGGAATATAGGGATTTAAAAGAGTGATAGCTTGAAAGATGACCAACCTAATCATTGAAATCAGAGCTTTTTCATTGCATCTGGCAAAGTATTGGATTTCCTATCTCATTGTGAGCTCTGTGGATATTTGAAAGAAAATAGTTTAAAATGTTGATGAATACATAGAACCAAAAGGCAAAATTGTCAAAAGTAAGATACTCATTTAAAATTACTCCAGTGTGTTTGTTTTCCAAAATATTTATATTTTGATTACTTAACACACACACTGATACATTAACTGGTTCCCTCTCCTCAATGTCCTTTGCCTTCAGTGTGATCTCTTCACTCTCTGGCATGACAGATGAAGCTTCAGTGGGTCAAGTGAAGTTAAATACATATATTTAGCAATACTGATAGCAAAACCAAGCAGAGGCATCAGTTGGGGAATGGTCTGGAGTCCTCTGGTTCTTTAAGAAGCAGAAGCACATGACTTCTTGCAGCGCTGTGTCTAAAAGCATCCACTCACATCAATGAAGCTGGCAATTAACTCATGTCAAAACATTGTAGAAGGAGAAACCCAGATGGCAAATAACTTTGGGAAAGGATAACCTCATGTCCTTCTCAATCCCCTAGATGAGCTTGTCAGAAGCTGATGTGTCTCTCATGCCATCACAGTATCAGAAGATACCTGTATGTGCCATGTTTAAATTCAGAGTGGTTTCTGCAATAAGTCCTTTAAATCTGTGTATTCCTCAGCATGGATAAACATTAGATAAGTTGAAAAGAGCCACTTAGGAAGTAAAAGGCCAGATTACCGTTTGGGACATTCCTTCCGACCTTCTCTGAGGAGAGAAATGAATCGCTCTGCAGACTGAGAGAAGCAAGTGTTCTGGCTCTTCCACTGCCTGGCCAGGTTTATCAGCAGTGAACTATGTACCTCCATGTCTATAAAATGAAGCTCATAGTCATAGTTTTGTGATTCTGTGAAAAGGAGTTCATCAGACAACCCGAGAGCGTCTGATGAAGAGCTACCAATGTATGTCCAGTATTATTAACTTTATAATTCCTGCTCGAGAATGTCTCTAGACTCAGATCTCTGCCATATCTCTAGATTTCATAATCCCATGGTTTTGTTTGTCCGTTCGTAACCTCTTGCACCTTCAGTAAAGTACACAATCTTCATTCCCTGAAGTAACAAAGTTACTGCCTCTTTACATTAGAAATTGCTGTCAAACCTGCAATTGTTTGACTAAAAGTAAAGGAAATAAATACCAAATCTTTTCCATGCTTTTTAGACTTACTTTGCACCCATCACCATGGTATCTGAATGTTGCTCAAAAGAAATGTGTTTCTCCTTCTGGACGCGCTCAGCTCAGACTGGCTGTTGCATTACTTGTGAAAATAGGTCACTGGTGTTACAGGCCAATCTTCAGTTCAGCAGAAGAATACCAAGAGCTTTCTTTTTATTTGACTGGGGAAAAAAAAATCAGTAATGTTTCCCTATCATTTCTATTTTGCGTCAGATCACAGTTTCAAAGATTGGGTTTTTCTTTCCTGGGAAATTCCTTTTTTTTGAAGAAAGTGGGAGGAAACGACCAAAAATTAATGCAGCTAAGGAGCATGAATCTCCACAGTCTCCAGAAATCTGGTGAGTTTTATTAGGATTCTTTTTTTTCTACCTTCTTCCCAGATTTCTTTTTCTTTTCTGCTCTTTCTGGATTTTTCCATGTGTCTCCAGCAAACCGTCCCCTGGCCATTTGTAAGCCTTGCTTTGTAGTCTGCTGACCCTGACTTCTGGCCTGTAACTGGGGGATATAAACTCATACAACGCTAAAAGTTACGTGCGACCGGAAACAGGCAACGCAGAGCAGCTCAGGTGGGGCCACTTGAACCCAGCACCCAACCCAACACTACAACCCCTGGTGTTGTGACTCACCAGGAAAGATCTGGCTCTCTGTACGTGATCTAGATTCATACCAAGGATGCTCCTTCCCAGGCTCAAGAGGGCAAACTCTCTCGTGGGGCAGATTCTGTGTACACACGTTTTCCTGTGTCATCACCTACTCCTGCCAGTGTCGCCTGCCGTTTCCTTCCCTTGTGCCAGACAGCAGGGGCAGCAAGTAGCTATACCAGGACCATAATTGCAGTAAGTGGCTTTGGAGCTTCACCTGTGGCTGCATTTTGGGGAAAAACATTTCTATTCTACTTCTAGGCTATTTCTCCTTCTATTCCCACTCTACTCCAGGTTTCTTTGGGGAGGATGCACAAAGCCTGAATGGTCTCCATGCCCCTCCCAAGGCCGTTTCCACAGACTCTTTCCTAAGTAGGAACTGGTCTATTCAGATTTGAACTATTCAAGACCCTTGTGGGAGAGGGGAAAGGCTTAGCAGAGGGGTTCATGTCTGTATCTCCAAGGTTTCTGCCTACCTGGGTAGACATTCTTCCTGACAACTCTCAAAGATCGCTTTTGTGTGTTGTTTCCTGGGTAAGGGAGAAACACCCACCCCACACACCCTGTGAGTCTGTGGTTGCTCTGAAGTCCTTTCTCCTAGAAACTGTGCTGGGATTTCTCCATAGGACTTTGACCAGAATCCAGGAAGAAAAAAGGTGAAGGTAAATTCTGAGACCAACCAGCTCTCCAAACCAGCTCATCCATACAATAGAGTGTGGAAGGGAAATGAATACAGCTGTCCTAACAATTTTGTACCTAGTGAAAGGAAGAATAGCTAAGGGGAACAAAGCAAAGCAAAGATAGCTCCAGACAGGAGGCCCTCAAACACTGTGATCAGTCAGCATGTGAACCACTAGCACTTAGCTCCAGTAACGTAAAGTCCTGGATGAAGCATCAGGTGAAGACAAGTAAAATGGTGTGAGCTGTAAAATGCAAACCTTTAAGGTTGATTCACCAGGAACATTCACCTTGGGTTGGCAGTAGCACAATGTATTCCTGAGGCACAGAGGGCCTGAAAGTGAGTTTCTTTTGCACAAATGTGCACGTCTCCACAGTGATATTACTGAAAATAGTGTTGTTACACTATTGCTGTAGTAGAATGAATAGAAGAAAAGTGAGTAGAAATCAAATCCTAGAGCATGACTTCATTTTGTAATTGCCCATATCACAAAGCAGCTGACCTTAAATACACAATTTACCTACAAATTCTCCTTTGTTAATATAAGAAAATAGCTCTGCTTTTGGGAGATATGTGTCCTATCATTTTTTACTACTAAATTTCATCCAAAATGTTAAAGCTTTTGAAGAAAAAAATAATTATATAATACATTTTCTCTTTAGAGTGAATCTGGACATTGCCAAATCCTAGTTGTCAATACAATGATTAGATCATGCATGACCTAGACTTTGCATGTGCCAACAAGTAAATTTATCTCCTTCTGTTATTTCAAATTACAGGAGATAAAGACATAATCCTCACTGGATCATTTGGAAACAAAAATGCTTTACCTTTTGTTATTTTAATGCCATCTGTTAAAATAAACTAAATGCCAAACATACTACATACACAGGGCACGAAAATGGCTTTTGATTTGGCTTGTATGCAAGGAATGCAATGCATTTCTATATACTCTGACTTCTTTACATGAATTATTATGTACTGCAAGTGACATCTACTGGAGAAAGCAGAGGTAAATACCTACTCTACAAACTTTTTTTGCTATTAAAACAGCCTCTCCTCTAGGAAATACGGCTATTATTTAATAGAAACCTTGCATTTGTGCCCATCAAAATACAGTTACATAATACTTTAAGGATAGTTAAAGCAATACTGTAAGACTGTCTTTTTCACACTGCAGAAAACTCTTTTGATTTACAGTTGAGCTGTAATACCACAATTTTTCTGGATTTACAATAAAAGACATTTTGAAACTAACAACTGTTTGACCATAGTGCATAGTCACGCTTGGTGCTATAAAATTACTCAGGACATATTATAAAATATTCCCCAAAAGAGAATGCGGCTAAAGTTTCAAGTTTCAAGCTTGCGTGTTAGCAGATGTTACACTTTAACAGAAATTAGCTAGAAGGCCCAGTGCAGAACAATACTATTGTCAACGCACTTTATGTAGAAAGTCTGACAGCATGTGCTTTTTTACCACTGCCTACTGGTTGAAGTTATTTGTTGGGACACATATTCATAAATACTCACATTGCATTAAAACACTTGCAATCTGTACTTGTCAAGTGTTGCATGAGTTTGGTGCGTAAGAGCAGCGCGTTTCAAGAAATTTCTTTCAGTGAAATATGATAAAAATCTGAGCAACACTGGGAAAAGGCTGGGAACTCAAATGGCCCCTTACCATTCGGAGCTCCTGGGAGTGTGTCAATATATCTTAATACAGTTTCTTAAGTTCTTGCTTAAAAGCTAGTTCAGGTCCTTGGACAGATGAAACACCAAACAATTCAAATTGTTCTCACTTGAATCCAAGCAAGACCATGGACAGTGAAGCCCATGCAACAGTTCCAGTTACTTGTACAAATGAGTTAGCAAATTACTTCTAGTACCACTGACAATTTGGGAAAAATTTCCCTAGTGTAGACCAAAACCCTAGGGTTTTAATTGTATTCCCCTCCAAGCGTGGGAAAGAGTTTCTGAGCCAGAGAAATCAGTTCAGAAGGTAAATCAATAGCTAGCAGCCATTTAAGGATTTGTTTATCTAATGCTGATTTTAATTTAGTTGTAATTTCCTCCATCAAATGTATATTCCTGTAATTTTATAAGGAAAATTTCATTTGGAAGGATAGGCTGTAGTGCAGTGAAAAGGGATATCCTTTACTGCAGCAGTCAAAAGAAGATGTATTTGTCTGTTTGGAACAAGTGCAGGAGGAGAGATACCAATAATATATTAAATGAGATTAAGCGGCTAATCTGTATGTAATATGTCTGGCCCTAACTGTCCCCTCTAGCAGAACAGTCCCTAGGGAGGAGGCTAAGGGGAAGATGTTTCCCAAAGGGTTTCCACATAGCAATGCCTCCCGAGCTGTTTCGGCTCGGGAGAGTCTCACCCTTCCTCTCTTCTGCTGCAGGATGGGCTGCGGGAACAACTCGCAGACTGGCTGGATTCCAGAGTCCCAAACCGTCCGCGTGGAGTTCCCACATGCTCGCCTTCGCTGGAGGCTCTTGGCACTTTGCTCCATCCCTTGGCAGTGCTACTACCTCTGTATCTCCGAAGCTTCCCTAGCTGCACTAGCTGGACATCGAGATTTGGGCTAGGCAGGTAATTCGTAGCTTACTATGTCCTCTCTCACTTCTGCTTAGTGGAAACTGCCAGAAGTTCATTCCTGTTGCCTGTATGGTTTGGAATTTATTCTTCAGAGCATAGACTGAGCTCTTCAAAGAGGCTTCAATTTCTGACCTAAGCAAAGCTTTTCAAAAGTTAAAATTAAGTTTCACTATCATCTTCTAAGCAGTGCTTGCCAAATGCCTTACAAATGTCTAAAATAGACACACATTTTTAGAATGTGAAAGGGGCACATAGTCTAAAAAATCAGCCCTACACAATAAGCTATCTTTTTTGCTGTAATAAGGCTTCAATCATTCTTGTTCAGCAATTTCTTTTCTCTTATTTTCTCTAACAATGGCTAAATATAGCAGTTGCAGAAGTGAGAATGTAAATTGCCCGTCAGAGAATTGGCTCTGATCAGACTCTGCTTCAGCATTTTGGTGCATTTCTATTAGTGCAAGTGAAGTGTAAAGTGGTCAAAAAAAAAAAAAAAAAAAAAAAAAAAAAAGTAAGTGTGCAATAAGAGGTGAAGTAGTACTACCCTTCCAGTTTTGGCACGAAGCAGCTACGCAGAATGGTCGTAAGAAACATACTAACCATCTGAAGAGAGAACATGTCAAGAAAAGCAGCTAACTGGAGGATGCATGATAAAAACACCCCTGTAATTGTGATAATGAAAAATAATTCTTACAGGTGAACAGAAATATTCTGTATGTCCCCTCATACATGTCGTTTGACAACAGATAACAGACCAAAGCCTCCTGACTACTACATTTTATCGTAAGGGACTATATGGCATTTGATTACGTGTGTCTTGACTTCTGGTGTGAGGAACATGAGTGCTATTTCCTGTGGTTTTGCATGAGACACGTGGGAGCAAGATTACATCTTTCATAAGCTGCCAACCTGATTTCATAGAGTCTTGAAAAACATGTCCTCTGGGGAGTGTCCACAACCAAGCTGGTGTTCTGGATTGCTGTTTGCTTTCTGACCTTTAGATTAGCAGAGTAATGTTAGAAGGTATTTGTAAGAGTATACGTGTCCGTCCATCTGCCTGGTGTCTGCATCTAAGGTGGCTGCTGTGCATCATTTACTCCACCTGAGGGGTACAACATCTTTTCTCTGACGTGGCCTTCATTTCAAGTGCTTAAGATAAGAGACTACTAATTGTGATGTGGTATACTAAGAAGATTTCTATCTAGTCAGAGCACAGACATTTAGAAATCCCCTTGAAATTCCATTTGGATAATCCAGCAATAAGAGAAACTGATTGATGATGACTGATGAGATACAACATTAGGAGAAGCTACATTTCCATATAACATCTATATCTGCCCAGATTCATCTTCTTCCCTTGGTGAAATTAATTTGACCAAAGATTATAAACTGCTTTCCAGCTAGCTTTAACCTTCCAAGATGTGTCATTTGAGTAAGTCTCCAGAGTTCATCTGCTTACCAGAAGCTTTTTAGAAAAAGTTCTGAAGTTCTTTATTCTGTATCTTTGGAATGAAAATTTCCCAAGAAAATGCTTTCTCTTGAATCTTCTGACATTTCCATTTTTCAGTTCCAGCCAGAAGTACTGTAAACACAGCCTTTCTCATGATGTTTAGCACTCTCATACTCCTCAAAGGCAGAGCATATTCTGTGGTGAAAAAGAGATGCAACTTTATCTTTAAATATGTTGCTATATCTTTCAATGGCTTCAGAGACAGTCTGAGTAGGAGGCTGAGACAGAAAAGGATCCTGGCGAATCCAACCCAAAAGTGATCAAATGAGTGAGCAGGTCTTCTAAATACTCATGCAGGGAAACTTCAACCTTTGCCCCGGAGAAGTGTCAGTATCTCATAATGTACAATGTCTAAAGAGTCTACAGAAAACAGATGACCTTTATAATTTGCCAGCGTAGATACACTTTAACATTACCACTGTTTCCTGTCATAAGAAAAATAAACCATATTAAGACAAAAAGCACTTTACAGATATTATTTCCACCTGATTTAATGTAGTTTATATAAATAACCACATACAGAAGAAATGCAGATTCTTTTACATATATCATTTCTTAACCAGTTTTTAGGCACAAATACAATAAACATTTCTCTGAGATATGGTGTCTGGCATTCTGTGAAATCAGTTGTATTCTTGAATCTCTCCTTTTATGTTACTTATTATTACTAAATGTTATTAATGAAGCAGGATGGAACTTGCTTATATAGAAGGACCTGAGGTTTCAGTATGTAAGCAAGGTTGCTTACAAATTACATCATGCTTTTTGCAAGATGGTATCACCAGAGACTCAGAAATTCCAGACGTAATTTAAAAGTAATTAAAATATTCATTTCATCAATAATGACAAACCTACTTCATTTTCAGACTTCTAACATGAGAAAAACAGGTACTTATCAAAACTTCTTCATGCTGCAAGGAGGCCTGTTGTTGCTAGAAGCCCCATATTATTTTGTGTAGAGAGAAAAAAGAGTGTATAAAATATAAGGAGACTTCAAAAACTCAAAGTTTTAGCCAGAAATTAAACTGTAGACCTCCAGAAGTTGATTATATATATTTTTTACTTTGCTAGAAATTCCATGAGTAATATCTTTATGAAAGTAATATCCGTAAGCAGTATCCTTACAGGTGACCACTGCCTTCCTCATTGGTTGAACAACCACACTGTAGAATTTTGGCCCTGCCTTTCAGAATTGCCAACATGACCGCAAATGCATTTACTGAAAGCTGTGAAAGTCTGTGGCTATTCACCTCCTTTCTAGAAGAAATTAGTACAAGCTGGGAGCGAGAACTGTTTTGCTCTATGGCTCAAAACTAGCATTCCTCTTCTATCTCAGTTTTCTTGTCTGTGGAAAGGGAATTACAATATTCTTCTCATAAGATGCCATAAAATAATTAATGAGACAGTATGGAAAAGCTCATGAAGAAATGAATAATTTGTGCATTCTGTGCAGGGTCTGGATGGCAGGATCGTAAATTAGGCTGGAACCCACGCATTGAGTGGAAAAGATGAAAAGAATTATAGAACAGGAGCCCCTTTCCAGCCAAAACACAAAGTGGGCCAGTAGTTTTGTGAAAAATGCATCATAATGCATGAACACGAAACAACACAGTGTTGCACTGGCAGATTTCCTTCTGGCATGCCCGTCTTGCAAGGCGCTTTCCAGTATTTGACTTTGCAACCATATGTAAGATTTTACATGTCATTTTTTATTTCAGTTTATCAAGAAGTGGACAATGATAACGGGTCAAGAAAACTTAGAATTAGAAATCAAGTATGAGCATACCTATTACAGCCATTCCTGCAATAAAACAGCCTGTGACATTTTTATAGTCAGATCCTCAATTGGTGTGAAAGGGTAAAACTCCACTGAAGTCAATGGAGCTGCATCCAATTTAACCTGGCTCAGGACCCGGCCCCTAATCCCTTAACAAGATTTTAATGTTAGCCATGTGATTTCCATCTTAAAATCCCTGCAGGCAAGGCTTGGATTGTTGGATTGAGCAGGGGGAAGCTGGGGAAGAAGCCTAGAGAATGAATATTTCTCTCTCTCTCACTCTTTCTTCACCTGAGAATGCCGTCCTGTTCTCTAGAAACTTAATATTCATTCGGAAATAAAAAATACTGTTGCAGAGAAACCCTTGAAGCTGTGAAGTCGAAACTAATCAGTTCTGTGTTGCATTCTTGTATCGGAAGCAGCCCTGGAACATTTTTTGGGGGGGCAAAATAAATCATTATCTCATACACCTATTAACAAAAAAAAAGTCAAGATTCTGAGATCATCAGTCTTGGACTCGGGGGTTTCAGACACTTGCCTGTTGTGCTTGGTCAAAGATGTATCTTTACATCACTGCAAAAATGCCAAACCTGCCAAACCCGACAGCGCCTGCCAGCGCTTTTGTTTTTCTAATTCAAGCTCTACCAGTAGACAAAACAAAGGGAAAGCACACGTAGAACGACACCGACTTCTTGCCAGATTTACAAATACAAAAGAGAATCTGAAATTTAGAAAATTAAAAGAAACAAAGCAAAACAGGAATTACTTGGAGGCTGGAACAAGTGAAAAGATCATGTAGGTGAAATAGTCCAATGTCTGACATGGGAAGCTTGTCTTCTCTAAACTCCCTCAAGGTTTTATCCAGCCTCCTTTGAAGCACATGCAGACAGGAGGTATTAACCACCTTGAAGGTAAATTTTCCATTCATCTCACTGTCCCTGTGACTTGCATTTTATTTTTAATTTTTATATACACTGTTCTTTCCAGTTTCAGGCTACTGTTCCTTAACATACCACTTCCAGCCTCAGTTAATAATCTCTCCCTCCTTTTGGACTGTTGCCATTTAAATATTTAAAGACAGTTGTCAGAGCTTCTTTTCCTTACGCTCTAAGCATGAAGTTCCCTTAGCCTCTCACAAAATAGATCACACTTTGTAATACTTGTTTCTGCCACCGTTTCCTGGATTCTAAGACACTTACTGTGCATACTGAACATAACAGCACATGAATTTGTTTGCAGAAAGGTAACATAACAAAAAAAAAAAAAAAAAAAGAAGAAGTAGATGCTGTATAAATTGACTTCTTCAAATGGCACAGAATTTGTCTAATGATGCTAAAGAGAAGAGTACATCAAACACTAGCAATAAGCAAGTCAAAATCTTAATTCCTATCTCTCTGTTTTCATGAATAGTTCTGCTACTTGTGCAACGTCATTAAATTCAAACCTCATGTCCAATATGTTCTTATCTCTCACTCCAAATCTTTTCCACATTACAGTTCTTCCTGCAGAGTGTTCCTTTGATTTTATGCCAGATAGTATTTTCTTCCACGTGTATTATTTTACATTTATCCACATTAAATCGTATTCATTTTAATGCTTTCTAAGCTCCTCTGATGTTTGCTATTTCCAGTCCTTCCTATTTTGGTATCATCTCTAAATATATTCATTGTACAACTTCCTTTCTCTTTAAGATCAATAGGATAAAATCATTACTTTAATGGCCTGATTTTCAAAGATACTGAGCACCTGGCTCTCTCACAGACTCTATCTGTATCTGTGTACAGAACTGAGCAAATAAAGTGACTTTTTTTGGTTTGATGCTGGAAAAAAAAAGATTCCTTCTGAGTCAACCTAAAAGTAAATCATTTTTATTTTTCTTTCTGAAATGCAAACTGGAAAATATTTATTTTGGATTAGCCAAAGATTTTCTCCAATCTGAAGCAAAACATTTTGTTTCATTTTTCTTTAAAGAAAAGTTATTTGCTTCAAAAATTAAATATAGCTGCATTTTGAAGTGAAATAAAATTTAAAGATTGACTATTTTGTTCTTTAGAAAATATTTAGATGAAATAAACCTTTCTTTTTTTGTTCTCAGTTCCTGACAAATTTATGGCAAGCCATGAATTTGACATGAATTCTCAAATTGCTTTGTGTCATTTCATCTGCACAATGTACGAGATGATTTAATTTGATCTAGGAAAATGAGGTGTTAAAATCACAATCAGTTCCTGAACTGATAGTTAGAAATTAACTGTAGGAAGCTCCATTTCCAGCTGATCATGCAGGAGCTGTGTCATGTGTGCACTGCTCAGCTGGAAACCTCTTCCTCTCCTCCCAAGCTGGGTCTCAAAATTCCTGCTTTGGCCATATTTCCGTTCCCAGTTCTTGCTGCCCCTGACCTGAATATGTGTTTTTAGTGAATAAGTAAGAACAAAACAATTTTGACACGCTTTGCTTGCTGTGGAAAGCTCAGGCTGTTCGCCACGGCTCCTACCGCAGGGTGTGCAGAAGTTCCCCACCGCAGCACCGGTCCCAGGGACACCGCGCCGCGGGCAGGGAGGGTTTGCTGTCCCCGTTACCCGTCTCCACTTATAGCTGGAGTCGGGGGAAGGCGTTCGGGTCTGTCATCTTCCCATATGATATCCAGCAGCACCAGAATCCCCTGGTAACTGGAGGTAAAGGATTAAGATTTTTACATGACTGCAGCTCATAGGCATGAAAAGCGGATAGAAAAAAGAAATACTTTCCTGCCTCTATTCATGCAGGTGCTCCTATTAATCACCGGAAGATAATTCAGTATGGGCACCAAGTATTGATCTGTGCAGCTCACTACTTCCTATTTCATTCCAAACTCATGAAGCACGTTGATACTAAAAATTGCTTTTAGTTTAGCATAGAGAAGAAATCAGTTAGATTCTCCAGGAAAAAAAAAAAAAAAAAAAATCTAACCTCGCTTTTAATGTACAGGTGAAAGCCGTATCACAATTGATAGGTCATTTATGTAAAGGTATTTTGGACAATGGTTACACAGTGGAATATTCAGCTTAAGCGCTATCCCAGCACTCTCCTACCTACAATTAAAACATTATGCCCTTAACTTCCATGACAAGATGGGTTTTCAAAGACCTCTCATGGGAATCAAAACGGTAATTACCCATTCATCAGGCTCGAGAAGTATGAGCTCTCATTTTTATATAGAGCTCATTAAAATAGATTTGGAAGATAAATGCAAATATATGAAGAGGTGGGAAGAATCCCTAGGTAGAGAGATTTCATTCAAACAGTGGTCTGTAATTTGCCACAGAACAACTACTTCTCCAATAAGTGTTATTAAAAGAAACTCATGATAAAATTTTAGTTAAAGTTGTCTTACTTCTTCATGTATTATGAAAACTTATACAGGATTTTTTGAGTCTGATTGAAGAGAATGAAGAGAAGAAAAAAATAATTTTCTCTATGTATGTTGAGAATGATTTTATAAACCAGCCTATGACCCAACGTCAGCAATGAATTCTGAAGTTACAGTATTATCAGGATTAGGATGCATCATCAAACCTCTATTAAATTTGGGTGACCTTCAGTGAGAAAATATCTGTCCAATTAAATATTTTAGGTCTATTTCATTGACTAGATCTTTTGGCCTTGCAGGTCACGACACACAACTATCAGAGGACGGCAGTAAAAGCTAGCCACAAGTGTCAGATACTGGGGTGGGTCTGCATTGATGCGGACACCTTGGCCCTTTGTTTAGCAGATATATTGCCCACTCCCTGATGTTGGTACAGGATTATACTTGGTCATATATTCTCTAGTTTTCTATTCAGACTGGTTTTAAATTTCTTGTGTACCAGGCCTTCCTTTTTCCAGCCTTTAGAAGATATTTTTATTATGCTCTTGCTGTAGAGAATTTATACTTTAAAAATAATACTAAGAAACCTTAAATATGGAGACATGTTAACTTCAGAAATTAATAACTAGATTTCAAAAAAAAAAAAAAAAAAAAAAAAAAAATCCAACTCCACATTTGTCCAGGTAGCTCTATCTCATATAATCTTATCCTCAGTCCTTAAGTGCAGTTGTTCATACAGAAGAATTATTCTTACTAAAATCAAGGGCAAAATTCCTTTAGATTTAATAGCTGCAAAGTTTTATACATTTAGGGCCATAAGAGATTATAATCATCTGGTTTACTATAACACAAACGAAAGTGCTGCCTAATTTTTGCCCTATGCTCATAATATCTGTTTGCGCTACAGTGCCTCTGGGAAATACCCAGTTTTGTTTTGAAGATCGCAGATAATAAGAATCCAATGTATCCTGACAAATGATTCCAGCGTTTAATTAATATAGCTTTTAAAATGTGTTTCTAATTGGAGTTTGTATGGCATCAGCTTCCACCTGACTATGCCATGCCTTTCTGTGCTAGGCTAAAATCCTTTCTATTGTTAGGAATACCTTCATCACATTGTTCCTTGTAGACTATAATCTAGTAATTGGCTATATTTTGTCTTCGCTAAACAAGCAAATTGATCTTTATTCTGTCTGACTACAACAGGTGCAGATATGTTTTACAATCACACCTGTAATACCGTCACAAAATGAGATGAAGATTGATTGTTTCCTACACAGCCACATTCCCTTACGTTGTGCTATCACCATTAATTCTTCACTGGTTATATCATGTTATTACCACTATTTACGTCAAAATTCATATCAGCTAGGTGGGCTGGAGCCACATAGGCTTTTTCTTTTAAAATAATGGCACATTGACTTCTTCAAGGTTAATTAAAAAACAACAGCACTGTTTCATAGAGTTTCTTAGGCAACTTTATTTTGTATAAAGTTATTCAATCCTAAAGATCTAAAATTTTTAATAATTTCTATTTAACATCCCCCCACACTTGCTACCAATGAAAAGTACTTCATTTTTACTATAAAATACGGATGTGCCATCATTATAAGACATCAATATTTGTTGAATACTTCTTCTGCTTTTGCATCATGACTGATAATTTTATATTCTCATTGCATGGTAGACTTCTATCACTGATAGATACTATTTCCTCTGACATGCTTAAGGAACCGTTTTTCTGAACACTATGGGACATAGATGTTTTAGAAAGTTCAGTTATTTGCATTCTATTCTTGCTGATTTTTATTTACTGTAATCAGTGTCTCATTTTCATCCCATTATGTATTTATTTCAAAATTATTTCTTCTTTCACCACTTCAATTGGGACAGTTTTCAGTTTTGATCTAAGGAACCTTGTTTTGCAGCAGAATACTTTCTTTTTTGGCAATTCATCTGATAGTTTTGAACAGTTCTAAATTATCATTTACATCTGTCTTTTATAAACTATATTCTCTTCAAATCTGTTCAAAGCTGGTTTTGGCTGCATCTCTGTATATCCACTGCAGCAAGGGTCAGCCACCCACAGCATGAGTGATAAATGCAGAGGTTTTGAATGTCACATAGCATGGCCTAGTGCAATGCCATGATCAATGAGCCATGAGATCTTGAGAAAGGTAGTGTTTTCCAATTTTTAGTTCCTACTGAGTTCTGAAATCAGCAAGAGCTGGGAGCTCCTAATTCAAACAGAAACAAGACAAGATGGAAAGAAAAATACAGTCTGATATATCACTCCTGAAAGGCTGCTGGCTGTTTTACTACCAAATGAGACTACAGTTTGTCTGCACATAAAAATGAAGTTAGACTGTGCCCTCTACTACCTGGACAACTATCAGCAGATTATTCATTAGTGATAGGAACAAAGTCTCTCCTAGATCTTTCTTGATTTTTTTTGAATACTTTCTGAATTTGAAAGGTATCCAGAGAGTTCAGAGACTAGAAGGATATTTTACAGGTAAAATTCCCTGCATTTAGCCCCTGATTAGCATCCTCTATAAAGCAATTTTTCTACCTAGCCATCACAGATAGGTTTTAAAGAGCTGTTCATTCTCTTCCTAAATTCAATCTGGTAGCCTACTGCTGACTCTTGCATCACTATTCCATCTCATGATTTATCATTTAATATGTTGATCAATAAGCATTCCAAGGCCCTTTTTTTCTACATTGTCAATAATTTTCGAGCAGATAATACTATCTTTAGAGTACACTATCACCCTGCCTGTCCTTCAGTCTCTCTCTCTTTCCTAATACGGTATAGTCAGTGATTTTAGCATTCCAACAGTACGAGTCATTCTATTAGATGTTGTATCAATCATATATAATTGCTCCATATAAATTAATATATCCAACTCACTTTGTTTATTACTTAGACTAGCACTGGCAATTAGGTAACTAAATTTTGTATTATTATTATTTTTTTTACATCTCTTGGTGCCTTAATTCTTTATAAGCATGCTGTTTTGAATGAAAGTTACATGTCTGAGCATATACACTGCACTCTAGCCGTGGGCAACTTCCCTTTAGCTGTGAATGTAAAGTCTTCCCAGCTACTTCAGCTGGCTTGACACAATATGTAAGACTATAAGTGTGTGTGCAATTATGCTGTCTACTGGACAGGGTTCCATAACTACTCAGTTGTCTTCTAGCGTGTTATTTTTAGAAGTTGGCTTATAAATCACAACAACATTAAGGCTTTGTCTTCAATTTAAGAGCAAGGAGTTTTCTCCTCTTTGTCAAGAAAAAGTCATACAGGTGTTGTGAAAGAATTATTATGTTCTGTTGGTCAACATACACATTTTTATTTAGGTCATTTCACTTTCTACAAAAACATGGGACTAATGAAGAGTTTGGGAGTGGGATGATGAAAATGAGAACCAGAAATTTAATACCTCAAATTGCTACAATGGATTTGGCTCCTGACAGGATGAAGGATATGCTCTGAGTTTTAGTATATTACAAGAGCAGCATAAATATGCTGAAACATGCTCAAACATATCTATAGATGAACATACAGAGCTTTTTAGCTTCCAGCCTGCCAGCATTCTCAGTAGTTGGCTCCATCTTAAGACAGCTTTACATTGTTAAAGCTTTCCAAGTTTATAAATATCTTGGAATCCATGATGTCCTGCCAATTTCCTTCATTTTCATTCTAGACATCGGTGGTTTCTGGCATAAGACTGGGTGTATGAACTGAGGGTCTGTCTACACATATGTAGGTATCCATACTCTTCTACCTTCTACACTCGTATATATCCCAGTGATATGTACTAAGCCTGTGCAGACCAACTCCCCTGCAAATGTGGATAAATTGCATGCATTTTGCAGCTTGGATATAATTTGCTAGGAGAACCCGAGCTAATCATAACCTTTTCACTTCATTAGTAACCTTTTGCTTACAGTTACCTGCATCTGTATCTTCTGGTCCTTCTACTTGCTCACTTTGCACTTTATTTTCTGGAATTTTATGGCCATGCTATTTACTCTCCCTGCTTGACACAATCTTTCAGTTCACATGAACACTGCTCAAGTACAGACAGAGCACATCCATGGTCCTTCTGCCAAACCAAAGATTCCCTCCTCACACGCAGTTGGCTAAGCAGGGAGCATACCAGGACTTGTGTTCCTTTCTGGAGGGGTTATTCATATGAGCATGGTTTAGCATAAAAATGTATGTCATCACCAGACAACTCATGATATTGACCTGTTGCTGGACTAAACTGTGTTGCTGAGTGTAGATCAAACATTTCCAGAAGCTTGTTGTGAAACTGAGGGTGCAAATGCAAGGTTCAGCACTGCAGTGCACTCGGGGTACCTGACCTGTGTAGTCCGTGTGCTAACCTGTGTACTCTGGGGAACCTGTGCTCTGAAGTACTTGGCCGCAGATTCACGGTGTTTTGACCTGAGTTTGCTAACCCCCACGATCTGTTCTGCACCCAGCTGACTGATAAGCAGAGAAAAGATGGGATGATACCAAAATGAAATATCAGGAATAGCTTGCAGCCATCTGTCTGCAGGCTTGCCCTCAGCCTCACAGGATCAGTCCCCTGAAGTAGATTACCTGGAAGATATCTTGGATGAATCTCTGAGCACCTGTAGCAGGCGGAACTCACATAGGCAGCTACTTACTGTATTTGTAATCACCTAATTTTAAAGGGAAGGTGTTTCCATGTTATTGCTATAAAAGATGTTTATGAGTTGAAATATGCTCAGCATGGCAGAAGCCGTGAAATCCACTTTTATAAATCACTTGTTATCTTCTCCTTGTCTATCCTAAATACATGTGACAAAGTGGCTATCAAGCCTAGAAGGACGTTCGCATATACGAATATTGCATATTTCAAAACAGTTTCTGCGGGGTTTAATACTGATAGAATGTCAGGTTTAGCAGGAAAAGAATACAGACTTTTGTGAATAGCAATAATTTTTGCTTCAGTGCTACCAACTGCTTGCCAACAGGGTTTAAAAATCCCCAGAATACAAAATGTGGAGGCTCTGCTGAAGTCCACAGCAATCAAGTTCATCTTTCCTGCTCTGTCATCTCCCTGAGGTCCTGTGTGGCACTGGGAAAGGGAACGGCGAGGTTGCTTTCCTCTCACTATCAAGTTCAGCAATTCCTTTTTCGCTTCGATCTGAGGCAGTGATGCTTTTCAGGCATTAGAACAGGTCAGCCTTGTCAGCTGGCCTGGCAAGCTACCCTCCCCGCTCCTTCCATTGACGCATGTCATCTCCTGTAAATCTCCTGCGCACATATCGATGCAGGTTCAGTGACAAATATTTTTCATTCTGAACCTTCTAATATCATGATATCTTTAAGATTTGGATAAAAAAACAAAAAGAGAAACAAAAAGATCCCAGCTCAGGCTAGACACAATTCCATATTGGCAAAGGTGGGGTTTTCCTTGGGCTTAACCTTCTTTGCACTTCAGCAATGTGAAACTCAGATTTTCAATTATTCTTCATTAAAAAACATTTCTTTTTGGCTTCTCTTTTTGTATATTGGTGGGGGCAGCCATGAGGGTGAGGCTCAGCAGTCACCCAACTTTATATGGAAGACGGTAAGATTGCAAAACTACCTGGAAGAAGGGAGGACCAGAAGTAGCTCTCCAGGCTGAAGCACTAAGTGGCATGAAGCACAGAAAAGCTAATGAAAATATTCCACAGACAGATACAAATACAGGAAAGGAGACTATGTTTGGATGGACAAACATACTGAGCTCTAACATCTTTCCAGTTGTGATCTGCTTGAGCTATTGTATTGATTTATACCAATTTGTCAAATAATCTTTTACTTTTCTTTGTTATAATGGCATTTCAGGGGAATAGATATGCACAAATTAATAAATCAGGTTTGATATAAAGTGAAATTAAACACATCACTGCCTTAATAATAAAAAACACACATAAATAGGTAGTACATTTGGATATATTAATATAAATCTGCTTTCAACAGGTCTTCTCCACATAAAATAAATGCCTATAATTACCAGAAACTTAAAATGCATACAGCAAGAGTAAAACTTTAAAAAATGAGCACAGCAGTCATATGTAATTAGTTAAGCATCGCATATCTTTCCCATCTATTACTCATCAACATCAACCTATGTTTGACAGGATGTGGGCACACATAGCAAGTCTATCCTTTGCCTGCCTTGAGTCTATGCCAAGGTGGATGCACGGCTGAGACAGGACATGTTCAGGTTACCTGCACCAGGGTATCAAACTCGCTGTCCTGGGTCCACCCCATGACTGGATAATGACCATTAACCTCATCAATACTGCACTTTATAGCAGGTCACAACCATACAGAAGGTATTTGTATTGGCATCCAACAAATAATACCAGTGGCACTATATTAGCTTCAGCCTGTCAAAGACACTCTTGTAAGTGCCTTTTTCAGAACAATTTTAGGACTTACTTGCATTTAGGTGAAAAACTTGCTGTGTCAGTGACCATGACACAAACATATTTCTCTTGTTTCTCTCTCCCTTGAGCTGAACCTAAAACCAAGTGAAGTCAATGAGAGCCCTTCATTGACTGGGGTAGGCTGTGGTTCATGTCCCAGGAGAAAACTCCTGACATTTTTAGGAAAAAAAAAAAAATCCCGTTCAGACATTTGTACTTTAAAAACAGTGACCTTCATGGGTCTTTATTTGATCTGCAATAATTCAGGCATCTATTAAAAGCCACAATTCAATATTATGGTCAATCTAAACCTGCAGGGGCTGGTGAAATAATTTTTATAGGATGCACTTATATTTCAACAGTAGCATTTCACTACTCTAGTAGTATCTAGGAGATAATTTTAGATTTAGATTAGATTTAGAGTAGGCTTCTTAGTTTGGAGAAATAATTTCATGGATTGCATTCATTAGTTGTAGTTTGATATTAGCATGAGTATATTAATCTTGTAATCAGATGTGGTAGCATCCCTTTTAAAGCTTACATATATATATGTAGGAAAGGAGTTTCTTATTATTGTCAGGTTGAGTTAATGTTCAACTAGGGATTACTTTGTTTGATGGAGAAGCAAGGAGACTTGGATGCTTAATTCTTCATTAATCTTTTCCTTGCCGTAATGAGCAAAGGTGTAAATATTAACACCTCTGATTTTCAAGCATCAATTTAAACTATCATCCTCAAATTCACTTTCATAAAGGCAACATGCTTCCAAATTGAGCTACTTTACCCTTAATGAATAATTTGACTCAGATCTCTGATTTACATGCATTTTGGTTTCTGAGCTTTCTGCTTCTGAGATATTTTTTAACTATACTCTTTTTGACTGGATTGCCCTGATATTTGGGATTTTGAAATGACATCGTCAAAGTCATTAAAGTTAATAGATTAACTTCTGTTATTATTTGTTTGTATAGTTTGTATTTTCTCTTTATAAATTATTTGTTGCAGCCTTTGTATTGTTTTCCTGCTTGTAATTGACAGCTTTATAATACCTAGGGGCATATTTGAGGTCTCTTTCTCTTTTCAAACACTCTTCTCTATCCACTGCAATGGCTGTTTTTCTTTGTTTCTTTGCTGTCTGTGGAAAGCAGATCAGAGACTGTTACTGAATGTGGTAGAATATTACATTCCATCGCAACTAGCAGTTTACTTAAGCTGTGTAACTAAGTATGCTGTAAAAGCAAAATGCAATTGCACTGGCAAATCAATGTTTTCATAAATCATGAGGAAAACTTTTAAGATTGTGAAAACCTGAAATATTTGTATGCACTTTTTAATTGTTGATGTGCTGATGTCAAGGCACCATGCAGTGTATTTTTAGTAGCTCTCCCCATGACTAGTTATGTGTAGAAATAAGAAGTAAGGGGTATCACTTCTGGCAGAACTGGAGAGAATTAGAAATTCTTTTTTCAAGACATTTTAAAATATTCACTTTCTTAACCTCCTTTAAATCTACCTCTTGCTATATTTTGCAACTGTAGGGATTTAATGCATGATGCCTACATATGTGTACATAATATTCTCTACCTTTTGTCTTTAATATTCCTTGGTTTTTAATTATTAAAGATAAGTATTTGAATTATAAATATTCTAGTTATACAGGAATAGGCAAAGCAGGCACATACCCTCAGGCAAAATTCTTCCATTATCCATAATCCTTCTGCCTCCTGCCTCCATTTCTCTACCTCCTATCTTTATGTCGTCTCAAAAAACACAGAGGCATTCTTTTAAACTAACCTTCTCCTCCCCACTTAAACCATAGAAATCCCTTCTCAATATGTATAGGAGCCTTTTCCTTGAAGTGGGATGTCATACTTGTCCTAAATATAATAAAGTGCTATCTTCAAGGCATTTCTGCATCCAAAACACTCCCCAGAAACCTGCCTAGTCCTCCCATCTAACCAGTCTGAATGTCACAAATCATAGCACAGAAGCTGCTTTATAGTGAATCATTAACATTGTCAGGAATGAGTTGGCAAGGAAAAAAAAAGCTTTCCATTAGAGAACTGAGGGAGAATATACAAATGACAGCATTGTCATTTCTCTTACATTGTTTTATAAAGTGCACAACTGATTAGGAAGAGTTTATTATAGAATATATATACAGTGTATGCATACATGACAATTTTGTTTTCATTCTGCGGTGTTTATAAGTATATATGGATATGCTTCAGATTAACTGTCCTACTTTAGGTTTTTGAATTACAGGAGTAACAGTTTCATTACGCGGAAAGACTGCCTAGCCTTAACAGATATATTTGGAAACTAAGAGGTACAAAAATGCAAGATATACGTGGAAAGTATTTTTAATCTACATAAAGATTAATAAAGATATTCCAAAATCCTGTTAGGCAGTATCTGGAAAGGTCCTTTAGAAAAATATTGCTTCAGTATGTAGATGCTGTTATCTGATTACAACTTGGAGGTGTGTAACTCCAGTGTAGATGCTTACTTGTCAATTTTCCTGTTTGGCACAGCTTGAATGGGATATATACACTTATAACATGTAATACAATTAGTTCTCTTTTGAGCATCAAATATTGCAAAGAAAGTCATTTTGATCAATACATGTGATGCTTTTTATATAAAAACCTAATATATTTGTGTTGTAAATTAGGGTTTTTTCCCTTCATACCTTAAAAGACAATTGCGTGGAATTATACATGGCTTTGTTGTTCATGGAGATAAAAACGTGTCAAACCATCAGTGGCAAAAAATGTGTGAGGATATACAGTATACACCTCAAAAAAGAAGGAAGATTGATTTTCAAAGAGCGAGTTAATTTGCTTTGACAACATTGGTAGCTTTCTTTAAATAGTTGTAAATACTAATGAAAAGTATGTAAAGCAGACTGTATGGCTTAGAATTCCACATGCCCTTATATAAATAATTTTAGCTTGCTTTTCTTCTTCTTAGATGGTCATGTGGACAGTTAGGCCATTCTGATTACCAGCTTGGTGTAAATCTGGCGTATTTAAGCCATTTTGGCTGAGTTTTGGATTTATATCCATACCACTGAGCTCAGAACCTGGCTATGTGCTGCACAGTAATTGGTAGCCAAAAATAACAATTCCCCAAACTTTCAGTCTCCAACTGGTATTTAGGTGTGGTTTGATTGACAGCATTACATAGGCAGAGGGAATCTACTTTTTCCCCCTCTCAAGTCAGTTGATTGTGTAAGAGCTGCTTCAGACAGAGCAATTTGCATGGTATCCATCAACACATAAACTACTTCCTTCACCGGGAACGGCCAGGAATACATCCAGAGTACTGGGAAGGGCGGGATGTGTGCGACACTGCAGGCTAATCGGGCTAATGCTTACAACGGTGCTGCTTCTTGTAATCGCTACCGCTTGTCCCAAAGCACGTTCGCGGAGCTGGATGAAAAGGTCAATGTCCTTTCTAGCTCGCTGCCTGTGATGGAGAAGGTTGAGGCTGCTTTCAAAGAAAATCAAGAGAAGAATGGTAACAATAGTCATAGTAAAAGTAATAATACAAGGGTGAGCCCTTTGCATTGAACACAACTCGCATGTTCCTTCAGGAGATCTTGGGAGATCTTTGCATAAAGCAAAGGCTTGATCCCACGGCTACTTCACTGACTTCTCTGAGTACTGTATGAGCTCCTAAGAATTATGGCTTGCAAAGCACTACGGTGAGGTAGCGATTATCTAGTTGCTTCTTATATGAAGCCTTCATTTTTCTCACAGGAGATGAAACTGCTAGAGCCAGGGCCACTAAATACTGGCTTTTCATCAAACAGTGGGACCTTAAACAGAAATATACCAAAAAAAGGAAGGAGACAGAACAAAATCCTGAACTTCATCAATTCTCTGAGACAGTAAAAGAGGCACTTGGAAGAATTCTAACTTGAACAAATAGTAGGATTTTCCTTGTACTGACACACTATTTGCTTGATCAAGGAAACATAAAAAAAAAAAAAAAAAAAAAGAGAGAGAGAGAGAGAGAGAGAGAAATGTCCAGTGTGATTTAGTGTTGATGTTGATGACTGGTGATGGAAAACTCTGCTTAACAGATAGAAAAGATACATGTGTATATATTTGCATACAAACATAAAACCAGATATACATTATTTAATGACTGATAAGGACATATTCTTTTTTCCTCTGAGGCTGGTCCTGAGTACAGGATGATTTTTATGAGAAAGCTTTGCAGTTACACAGTGGGTGCGGTCAGGTTATAGGGAAGATAGGCAAGCTGGATGTTAAAGTTCACTGCTTGGTTAATTCCTCAGAGCCTGATCCGGATAGGGGTCAAACACCCTCAGCTCTCACTCGAAGACATTGTCCAAGTTAAATACAATAACCTGAACTGTTTTTCATTTTGCTCACCAGAAGATGTCATCAGTAGCAACTACCTACACCTCAGAAATAAAACCTGAAGTAAACAATAGTAGTGGAAGTGTGGTGTCAGTAAACAAAAGCTCTCCCTCCCCCACCAGCGATTTAACATTAAGGTCTCTCTGCATTGGTGAAAAATGCAAGGTTGAGCCCTGGGTTTTAACTGACAGATCTACACTATTTCCAAAGCGTCACATAACACATGGAGAGAATAACCATTCATGCCTGTGTCTTCATGCTTACACATTCCCCTCACTTTCTGAAAATAGTAGCATCAGCTAAGAAGGGAGATGATAAAAATGAATAATAGGTGTCAGTAGAAAGAAGGAAAATATTGTAAACACATGAAAACATATGGCCCAAGAATCCACTGGGAAAATATATTCAGCAGCTAACGTTGGACAAACTCTGAATAACATATAGGAACCACCATCAGCGCAGCAGAGAAGGACAGAAAGAGGCAGAGAATAAAAACAGGCCGATGTCGAAAGGCATGGCTTGTCTGCACCGTCTGTCTGTACAGCTAATCCAGCGCCGGAATACCAGAACCGAACACGGATGAGAGCCTTTACCGAGGCATCCTTCAGCGAGACGGACGCACGCCGATTACCGGGGGTGGAAAGTCTGAACGAGGCTGCACTCGGAGGCTGCCTCGCAAGGGGCTTCGGAATTCGGAGGGGGCAGAAGTGCTGGATGGGGATGCAGACCCGAAGAGCGGCATGGGCAGGGACCAGGAGGGACGGAGGAAGGAACAAAGATGCGTCTGTTCCCCTCCTTGTGTTATGGTCTGTCTTTTTAGAATGCAAATTCTTCAGGAAAGCAGAGATTGCTCCTGCCTTTGCTCTTGCACAGTGCCTGGCACTGTATGATCTACAGCATAACGTAACCAGTTACAGTTACACACATATACGCATAGCACTTTTCCACAGAACCATTTCTAACACAGTTAAAAATTTCGTTAGGAAAACTTTTAATGCAACTTTTAACTCTGAATTGATATTCTGAGAGTTATTATTTTAAAATGTGGGAATGCTGGGTCTTGTGTGATAAATACTGTAGAAACATAAGACTTTTCATTCACTCATTTTGATTTTTGTCTTGGTTTGAGATGAAAATGAGTGTTACAATTTTGGAATTTTCCGCAGGAAAAAATCAACTGCTTCTTCAGAAAACCCAAGTCCATGAAGAATTTTTTTCTAAAATGCCCGGCTGATATTTTTAGCTGCTTTTATGATTTCATGCTTTTGCTGACAGGTGATAGAAATGTTCTTTATTTAGTACTGTGACCACAAGGCAAGCAAGAGAGGGTGGGATATCGGCAGAGAGAGACACTCAAGGTTCAGGAGGAGTTAAATGGGATAGGTTTAATAGAAGACTTGCACCCCAATCTGCATGGGGATCCCTGGGAACTGCAAGGAGGGGTCGCCGATGGGAGGTTGCTGGAGGCCCGAGTCGGACGCCCAGGTTAGATACCCAGGCAGGACTCGACCCGTTGTTCGTAAGGGCCCCCTACACCTCCCAGAACTCTTCCTTATCTCATGTGCTAACCTGGAGCAGCTCCTGCCTGGGAAGCAGCTAGACGTTGTTGACACTTATGGGAGAAGATACTGGAGACATCATTCAAAGCTACATTCTACCACTCATTTACCAGTTAGAGAAGATTACCGGCCGCGTGGAAAAGTGGCCTGAATATTAGAATCCACTCACAATGAATTTTGTGTGCTGTGCACTGCGCACGGTAAATAGAAACTCTTGTCATGGAACCGTAGGAAAAATAATTCTCCATATTTTTACAACAAGAAACATGTCTACTATGCTCCTTTTCTCCCTAAGGGTGAGGCCGACCTAAAACGCCACCAACATTTTTCACAGGGAAGATTGCCAACTTATTGTCAGAGAGAATTAGTGAGAAGAAATGTGAACATTTGTCACCAAGAATAAAGGACCAGTAGAAGAATTGGAGGAAAAGAAAAGACAAACTGTGACTATTTGATTGTCTGTACGAGAATTAATTCATATTCACTTACCTTTGTGAAAGTTAGCAGTTCCAATTTTCTGGGTGTGTAGGACCATTTTATTCTAACTTCATTTTAGCTGAGTCTCCATCACTTGAGTTCCATTCTATATTTCAGATCCAAATGAATCTCAAAATATAGAGCACCTCTTTTTTAAAACTGAAAACCCTGCAGGCAAATACCAACCCCTATTTAGCAACTTAAATCAGTATCGTGACTTTAAAAAATTCCTGCTAGTAATGCTGAACTCACGGAAATCACGCAGAGCTGTCAAGTGTCTAACAATTTTGGAAGTAAGAGTAAATTAAACAAGAGTGTGAGTAACTGTCATAATGCACAAAAATGAACAAAGAAAGTTTCTTGCAATGCATTAAGTTTGTGCAGGAGCAGCCAGCAAATGATCAGTTGATGATGACTTCTCACCTTCCTACTATCTCTTATTCACTATTGGGATGTCATTTCCAGTCAAGCCATAATGTTAACTCCATTGCCCATTTGTTACACTTTCAAGTAAAAGCTTTTGTATTGAGTCGAATTTGATTTGCTATATAAAATGTCAGGATTCTGTTAGATTTGTAAGAAGGACATTTGTCACCCCAGTCCCCAGTGAAGTTTAATGTATTTGTGTAGATAGCATCAATTACATCATTAGTATAATGCTTAGCAGTCACTTAGAGCAAAGAATGAACAATGCAGCAAGGTAAGAATTTCGGAGAGTAAGTTTTCCATTTGATCCAAGGGTGCGTGGTTCAGAAAAATGCATTTTTGCCTCTCCGACATAGGAGAATTCTGGAGAGAGGAGCTGGCTGCTTCTGCTCCCTTTTCCCCAGAGGAACAGTGAAGCAGAGCAGAGCAGGCCAGAGAATCTGGCCCGTGGCATGTTGCTGGCTCAGTCATATCCTTGTCAAGTCCCTTCATTACCTCATTCCTCCTACATCAGGAGGAAGCCAATGTAAATTGGCTAAATGAAGAGAATGAAGAAAGCTATGTGGCCTTTAAAATTAAACCAAACTCCTTGCATAAATGTTGCATCAGCCATTCATCCACCAGCATACATAGTTTTGTCAAACCAGGCATTTTTATGAATCTCCTACCAAAATGTAAAATGCGGGAAAGATTAGTGAAGTCGAGAAAGTTGTCCTTTGCAAAAGTTCCTTTTTCTATCTCTATTTGCTTTATTATTTATAAAGGGAATCTCATCTAAGATGCAGCATCTGTTTTTCAGTAAAGTCCTGCTTTTTACCCAATTTTCCAGCTGGATTGACTGAGGCAAAAGGAGGTCAAGTGACTTGCCAAGGTCAGATGGCAATCCAGTGCTTTACCAAGGATTAGAATTTAGGAACCTCCTGATTAATAGAACAAATAACCTCCATGCACCAAATCCCCATGGGATGGGCAAGTCACAGAACTGGGTAGGATTAACCAGAAAGGACTTGTCTGCTTGGGTAAGCAAAATATACCCAACACAGAAGAAATACAAACATTTTCAAGTTGCTGAGGCATAATCCTAGGAACCATTTACATGTGTGTGCTTGCACAGTTTGTAGAGGTCTTTAAAAGACCAATAAAGCAGAAGGTTAATATTTGAAGCCATTGCATTAAATAACATTCACACATCTTTATTAAAAAAACAGAAGAATAACACATCGCAATGTATAATTATTACCCATTATTTAAAGAGGTTCAGCCACTGGCACTGGAGATTTGCTCTGCAGAAAGCCCTGCCTCCCAACAAAAGGGCACATGCTCGGAACGGCAAGTAAACAAACATTCCAGACATGCCTTATGTTCCAGCAGCAGCACATTTTAAACAAATCTTACTAGTTACAGAGCAAAAATGGAAACTGTCTGCTTTGATTTAAATCTGTCCCTGAGCAATTTCCATGAGTTAACACAGCAGAAGTACAAGTACAGGAACAAATAAACAAACAAACAAAGACACTGGAGCTTGCCTCTAACAACCGAACCTCCACCAGCTCCCGAAGTGCGGTCACGGGGCCGGCCCTTCTCGCGCCACGGTCAGGAGCGGCTCGCGGTGGGGGCGAACCGCTCCGCCCCAGCGCACGGAGAGCGCGTTGAAATGCTAATTGCACACGGAACTTCAGCGTTGCTGGTGATTAATATACTTATTGTTAAAGTTGGAATGACAAAGGGTATAATATGGCAGTGCTTTTGTGTCCTCTGGCTGTTCAAAAGTGTCTCCTTGCACTTTCTTTGGGTGCCAGAATTACTCAACTTCATTTTACGGTTTTCACTTGCATTGAATAGACAGGACACATGGAAGAACAGCCATTGGAGTATTTAAATAAAGCAAAATAGGTAAGAATGTTTTTTTTTAGGAAACATGTAGTGGGGACGACGGAGGGAACTAGTAGGTTATGTTCTCCTAGGTGGAAAAAAGAAATGAAGAAGACCTGGTATTCAAGCTAATCAGCCCGGTCCTGATTTTTGCCTCTCTTAACTTTACTCAAGTAATAATCCCTTGCTACAAAGTACTGAGATTTCCAGCATGATCCACCAAAGTACTTCAGTTTATTTTTAAGAAGATGAACACTGTACTGACTGTAACTGGCTGCAGTTATTAAACATTTACTTAGAAAGCTTTTCTGAGTAATGCAAAGATATTTTGCATCTTGCATAATTGTGCTTTCAGTGTTTGGTTGTTATAGACAGGTTTTCAAGGGAGAGGTGGATGCTCATCCCCCCTGCAAAGCAAGCCCCTCATTGCATTTCCGTAAGATTTGTGACAACAGCCATTAGAGTCAATATATACAGACCCCTGCCACATGGCCGGGATGTGACTGCTTGTAACCCTGGCCCATCAGAGGTGGGGATGGCTATGTGATGACTAGAGTAACTCAGTGAACACTAAGTATCCTATTTCTATACTCCTGTTAGCACAAGCTAAGACAAAGGAGATTCTGCAACAGATCGCCAGCTGTTTTGAAAAAGATTTGTTGAAGACAGAATATTGAACTTCTCTATCAGAAGGTTTCAGGTTGTTCATCTCCATCTCAGATGTCTTTTTTTTCTTTGATTCATTGCCCAGCACAGCTGGCAGTGGCTGTTTATGGTTGAGATTAAAATTTATTGACTCTACATTAAAAACAAATAAGTAAATAAATAAACAAATATTAGCTATATATAGCTAATATATACAATATAGCTATAACATAGCCAGGACACTGTAGATAATGCCTTCTGGAACCAAGGTCTTGCTAATTTGTAGATATCTGTTGGTTCTCAGAATGAGGGTAGGGAACGATAGAGCTAAGGCGTCTTGCACACCTGTGGAGGGGGAGGAGGAAGAAGAGCCACTGAAAATCCGGGAAGCCGAGCTCTGGCAGCATAACTCCAAGGGGCAGCAGCAATAGGGAGCAGATCTTGTTGAAAGGAGTTTTAAACAGGTAATTTGGAAACCATCTGTGATTTTAACAACTGGTTCAATCAAGCAGGAGTAAACCATAGCAAGTACAGCACAGGTATGTCACAGGAGGTATTATTAATTTGTGTAAGTCAAGATCTACTCAAAGGTTTACTTATACTCCTTGGAGATGTGCTGAAGGAAATTAGATCATTTTTTATAACTATTATTTATCTACTTCTTCAGACTGGTGAATGAAAATGATGCGGAGTACAATATAACATCAGTAAGTTTTTTCCAGGACTATTAAATTGCAGTTTGACTTTACAGTCTTGTAAGGATGTGTATTCCTGAAAGAGACTCCCATTTATATACAACTTTGTGAGTGAGATTTTCCTTCTTAATGTATAGTCCTCCAGAATGATCCATAGAAACATGGCTTACTCAAGTGAGGATTAAAGCAAGACATTCAACCCAAGACAGCTGGGGTAGGAATCAGTTACCGCTGGACAGGTTCTTGGTGTTATTTTAGATCATTCCCAAGGGACTGGGAGATATGGTACAGGGTCTATAGGAGACTCATCCTTCTGGAGAGATATGGTGCGTAACCTATGGCATGTAAAACATCAGTAAATATTTAATATTAGTAAATATAGATCCTGCACTTTGTAGGTACATACTCCACAAGAGTAACTATATGAGCAACTATACTTAAGAGATACAACTTCCCCAGCATCATAGCCTGAGTGATACATTTTTTTGGAGCAGGTCCCATCTTGAGCAATCCTCTGTATTTGGGAGATGCTACCTGTCTGACTTCTGCTTGAGTCTGGTATTGCTATAAAATCAAGGAACGCCTTTAACCTTGACTTTCAGGACATTTATAGGTTTCTGTTATTTTAATTGTATATTCCAATTCAGTTAGCAAATGGTACTGAAATAAAAAGCCAAGATACATGGACCATGAAAACATGATCAGTGAAATATTCTGCATAAATATAAAATAATGATGGAATAGAAGGACTATGTAAAAACCATATTTTCTTTTCTGTACGGTAGTGAGACAAGGAAAAATTAGCAATTGTTTGCTGTGGGGGTGGTTTTATTAGTTTTTATTAGTGAATAAATTATTCATCATCAGTATGAGTTTTAGTCGAATCATAAAGCCCTTTCCATTTTTATTTGGTCAATGGCTGAGATATGACTTTATGCCTGGAAACAAACAATTAGGTAATTTAGGAGCCACCTTTCCTTAGACTTTTAAATGGTAGATTTCAGTTGCTGTTGTGTATCTCATTTCCTCTGACAGTGATGTGATTATTGCTGTCATATGTACTTGCTGTCATACGTACTTACATAGCTAAACAACGTATATCCCATATTTTACTATTTGAATTTCTCATTTCACAGTGTTACATAACTTAAGCTTTGACTTCAGGAAAATGTACTTATCATACTTAGTATATGCTGTGGTTTAAGATCATGACAGGCTGTACCAAATAGGTAAGAGGTCACTAGCTGGCATTAGTTCTTAATCTGCTGTACAAGAGGGGTTAAAGCATTGCTTTCAGTGAAAACCACACTGGCTGCTATCGATTATATGGTTCAAGACTGTAGAAGGTTTTGTTCATACAAAGTGTATCCTCAAAAGCTTTCCAGAATTAAGTAATAGGATTACACAGACAAATGATAGCAGAGGGAGAGCTGAACTCAGATATTTAGTCAATGAGCTGAGATTTGAAATGAAGAGTTGGTACAACTACTACAAACTACTCCATGTGCTAGACACAGCAGAGAGGAAGGCGTACACACAGGATGGATAAAAATCAGCTAAAGAAACTAGTGGAGAAGTGAGAGCAGTAAATGGCAATACTAACAAAGCAGTGTGGATACAGTACTTTCAGACCCTTATAAAAAGCTTGATTCAACTTTCACAGGCAGAAGGTGAAGGTAGAACCTATGTGTGCATCTTCCAGTGGAAACATTAGTGCTGGTCAGCAGTACAAACCCTTCTGCTGATGCACAGACATCACAGGAGCATTAAACGGTACCAGGTTAACCTTCAGGTGTCATGATTCAGTGTCTCTGGAATCTGTGCCTTACTTTAAAGCTTCTTTATCCCAACAGATAACTTTTGTAGTGTTGGGCTACTGTATGTTTTTTCCTGGTACTGCTTCTGATGATGTGCATAAGGATTTGACTAGACCCTAGGCTGCTGGAACATCTTGCCTGGGCTATAAGTGTCTTCTGTGTGTTAGGGTGGTTGGAGAGTTTTCTGACATGTCATCCTTCAGCCTGCAGATGTGTGTGTCTTACAGTTTCTGACCAAAAAGAATAAAGGAAAATTAGAACATGCTGAAAACTGTTTTATTTGATTTTGAGATTTTTTTTGCCCTTTCTGCACTGGATTATGCTCAAGATTTTTCAAAATTCTTCACACAGACAGACAGAGTATTATTCCACCAAGAAGTGCTATTGGTTCGTACTTAGGGCACTGTCCTGTGATGTGGGAGACTGAGATTAAAGGTCTTGAGTGTCACTGTCTTGGCGATACTGGTCTGAATGAGATTCCCATTCTCTACAACTATTTTAAGAGCAATTTAGGCATGCTGCACTGTGTGCAAATACATTGTAAGCTCAGGTCTATTTAGAAAGCTCAGCTTGGTTTTATGGTATTTTCCATGCAATGCTGTTGCAAGGCAATGCAGGATGTGGTGTGGAGGACTCATCTGGGGAAGTACAGTCAGGGTTGTGGCTGGTCTGTTCAGTTTGGGCCTTTGCTAGGGACTGGGACAGACTCAAATTATTTCTCCTCACATGTTCATCTTTGTATAATGTTGTATGTACCCAAATAGAATCGGTTCAGAGTAAATCTTTGATTTTCTTTTTGGATTTTTTTGAATTTGAAAATTCAAAATGGTACTTAAATTGCAGAATAGATGTACTCATTTGACCATGAGTTCCACCTTTGGCATTGGTATTTATATACCTTCAGCAATCCTCTAGATAGATGTTTTCCAATGAAAACAGATGATCAGAAAATTCCTCTCCAGACTGAGGAGCAAGACATGAATTGATAATGGCACCTTTGCAGACACCTTCATGTTATCTTGCAATATTTTTAAGCAGCCTCAGAGTTGCCTTTTCCAACAGGCTAGTGGCTCCTGAGGGAAGATCTTTGTTGATCTGCTAAACTTCTGCATTATCATTCAGCTATCAACTACACAGTCTTCCACTGTTTTTCAGTGGGGCCTTGTCTCAGGTAATGTACTGGCATGTTTGACTCTCAAAGAAAGGATGCCCAAAAGGTAAGGATGCTCTAAAGATGCTCTAAGGAGGAGACGGATAGTTCTTTAAATAACGTACAAGAGATTATGAAGTAGAAAATCTTGGTAGAACCCATTACCCCTTGATGGAGTCTAAAGAATTGAAGAAATCTAGCATGCCAGATAGCCCTGCGTCCTGGAGATTGAGATATGTGTTATTAAGGGTCCTATGGTCTGCAGAATGGCTCTTTTGTTGTACAAGTTAGGTAGTGAATGAGATGAGGGAATGAAGATGAAAAAAAAGATTGTCTCAAAATAAGGCTGCTGATCCAAAGAATTTCATTCTCTTTTTGCCTCCGTTGCCAGAGCCAGGGTACTAGCTATACTCAGGTTTTATATAGCTGGCTACTACGTGTGAGTTTCTCATTTTGTGATGCTTAGGCTGGAACTCCGGGGCTAAACTGGAAAAACTGCTGAGTACTCGTAGCTGCAACATGAGTGAACAGGAACTGCAGTTCTGAGAATGCAAAGGGCCTTCTGTGGCACCCATTCTGAAATGTTAGGTTCTAAACGTCTCAGATTGGGTATCTAAAATAATGGCTTTTTAAATTTTAATCTTTGTGCCTTATTTCTCTATATGTTGCAAAGAAAATAACATATAAACATCCTCTCATCTTGTGAGGATATTGTAAAAATAAAATAATAAATATTTGGGAAGATGCAGATACAGTTACAGCAAAACCCATGAGGAAATTAATAATTCTGTCCCCAGAGTTGAATATGAATAATATGCAGTAAATAAGTCCTGAGGCCACACATTGAACAATAAGAATAAAAACTATATTGGATCATTGCTCATTAAGTGAGCATCCGTCCATCCTGTGCACTGAATGAGGCAGAGGTCTCAGGGAAAAATATGATGGTATTCTATAATTAAAGCCTTTATCATAATGAGCATGCCCAAGAAGGCTGAATTAACATAGCATGCATTGCCTTAATAATTCTAGTTTTTCTCGTATTTGAGGGTTTGACTTTTCAACTGGAACATTCTGTTACCATCACTATACATTTATGCTAAACAAAACAGAAAAAAAAATTCCAGTGCAATACAATCTGAGATATACTGCAAAGGGTAATTGTATACTATTGGAGACTTGGCCATTTTATATTCCAGACTCTATAAAAGATTTAACTTATTTGTTTATTTATTTATTTTAAATTCAGCTAAGGAAAATTATTTCTGATTCTTGAGAGAAAGCTCGTTATCGTGCATAAGGATATGCTGAAAATTTTTGGAAAGGCAAATAGTTCTGACATTTGCCACACAGCTTGGGGATGAATAAAAGTTTAGTAAGATGCGTACTATTTTTTCCTCTTTTTTAAAAAAAGCCTAAATCCTATAACAGTATATTAAATCACTTATTCACTGTGATAGGCAGCAGAACACAGATATAGTAATCTACCAGTCTGGTACCTGGTATGCACTGGGATTCGTGAAATAGATCTCGGCAGGCTGAATGCTGTGCACCCACGCATTGTACAATACTGTGATTACGGTAGGTAGGTGGTTCGGGCAACAGAGAATTTCAGATATGCAGGAGTCCAGTATAATGTGTGGTATGATTTGCAGGATTTTGTTAGGACACATCCTATAATTGTATGTCTGGTGTAATCTCTGATTGGCTTGTCTTTTGCGTCATTGAGTATCTGGACCCTTTAGGGAAGGGGCATCTTTTTTGCAAAATTGTTTTGGGGAGTCCATTTTAAGAGAAATGAATGAAACAAAGCTGATTATATTGTGCACACTCCATTTCTGTAAAAGAAATTGGAATGATTTACATGAGTCACAGTTTTATTGTCTGAAACCTTGTAAAACACCTATAGAGCAAAAGACATTTATAAATGGACACTCTATAACCTCACAATTATCTTCAATAGGCAACAAAAAAAATTGCTATCCTATACAGGCAATATCACACTCCTGTTAACAGTATTTTGGTGAAATATTACTCACAAAATTTGTCAGGACTGTTAACTGAGTCACCCAATGGACTACTCTTCCCCATACTTGGTCATTTCTTGAAGCTTTCAGGTATTTATAGGTCCATCTGGATTGTATGCACATTTTGCTGTATCTTTACGTAGTATATTTTTAAAAGTCTGTGTTACTTATAGTGACAGTCATAGGCATCACTTTATAAATGATAAGAAACCCTGCCAAGGAGTGCCTGCAACTCACGGGAGCAAGTAAAGCCGAACACTTTGCAGAATCAGTCCCAATGTTACCAGCTGGTAGCCCATACTAGCCGTTGCATGTTAAACGTTCCTCCTATGGATTTACTTCTAAGGGATAGTGCCACTTCACTTCTTGCCACCTCTAGGCGCAAGGGCAGGCTAGGCTGCTAGGTTGGATTTTCATCCGCCTAGCCCAGAACAGGGAGATCAGCATTTTGTGTAATCGGCTAGATGCTGCTCAAAAACCTAAGTAAAAAGGATGGGCAAATCTGTTTGCTTGCAAAAGAAATCTTCCAAACTAGCCTTTCCTTTAGGTTGATTATGTCGGTGAGACAGAAGGGAATTTTGAACGGTAAGCTGGGCCTGCCACATACACTTGTTCATCTTGCCTAGCTGTATGTTCCAAAAACCACTCGAAACCTTTCCCCTTCCAAATGGGACGACTATTGCGGTACAGAGCCAAAGAATGGTCCGGTTGTCTAGGCCAGACAGCTACCTTTTCATTTACACCACTTCAGGCATCGTGTCACAAGTTGCGTTATTTCTAACCGGGCTGACTATGTAGTAGGCTGCTTTGCTCTTTTTCTTCAGCAGATCATTCGGGAGGTTTTGTTCCTAACAGGAGATTACCGTGGTTAGTCTGTTTTGACGGCATCATAGCTGGAGCTGAAGAAAGCTTAGCCTAGTATTCTAAAATCCCAAACCGGGGAAAAAACAGGTTGGAAAATGGCAGAAATATTACTACTAGGAGAAATGAAGTGATTTGTATGCTCCAAAATTTGGCTGGCTTGTCATAGCAATTTATTAACTGTTAGTTGCACATATCTTCATAACATAAACAGCTTTCTTTTTCTTTAAGCAGTAATGAAATAATGCTGATGACTTTTAAAATATCACTGGATTGTAGAGTTAGCATCACAACGCGATTAATATGGCAGTTCACATCTCTCCTGGAGCTATTGTCTCAGGCTGTCAGCAGATGTCATTGAACTTGCTTACAAGTCATACTTGGAAGGGTATCTTTGCAAAGGATGGCAACCTTCAAAATGAAATACAGCAGAAAACTTAGCATAAATGCACCATCTTCCGTGGCTGACCCACGCTGGCTGAGTCCAGATTCCACTTTATTTTAGGAGTGGTAATACGAAGAGAGGGCTCTGTGGGGGGATTATTTCTTCTGAAGGTTCAGCATAGCACACATCTAGTAGACAAGGACATGCTTGTTGGAAACTTTTCTTCTGAGCTAAAAATAGTCATAAATTCCTCTGATAAAATATGTGAAAAAGAACGTGGGAAGACATACAGATCTGGCCAAAGGCTGCAAAGGGAAGAGTTATCTCTTTCTGGCCAAAGAAAAGACCACAGCTACCTCTCCTGTAAGTAGGGGTGTGCAGTAGGGGAATGCTGAGTCAGCTGCAAAGAATTTATCAGCCTTTCATCCTCCTGGCTCAGGAAAAATGGAATTGTGCTGTGGGGAACTGGGATGGAGTTCAGTAACAAAGAATTATTCTAGAAAGTCATTAAAACTGAAGGTGGAAAGGAGTTTAGCCCTGTTTCTCTGCAGATGCGGACAAGAGAGAGTCTTCCTGAGGTCCCTGGCTTTGAATTTGATTGAAGTCATGCATTTTAAGAGCCCCCCCCACGCAGCCACTGGCTCTTCTGGGCATTTGAACGTCTGACCATTTCTTGTGAATGTTTAAATAGGTTCAAAGCCCGTTCAGACGTCTGACCCTATACTTCTCGCCTTTAGTTCTGTATGTTTAGTTTGGCTTTTAAGCTTCTTTGCCTTTGCTTTTCTGTCTTTCAGAACAACATGTAATAAGCTCTAACAAACACATAGGCATACAAAATTCTTTCCTTGTCCAGACTCCTTTAATGAGAGGAACTAATCCAAAAATTAAATTAAAAGGTTTAGAATCTCAAAAGTAAGGTGCGGATAAACACCTCAAGGCTAAGGGAGAAATCCTTTAAAATGGAGGTATCTTAATTGACTCCAGTGGAGCTAGGCTAATTTACATCAACAGAGGATGTGACTTGAAATGATTACATGTCTTATCTGAAATTGTTCAGCACTGGAAACACTGGAGTGGAAATCTTACAAGCAGCAGCATCATTATGAGATTTCCAGTACCTCTCTCTTCAAGTCATGCTGTTGTAAAGGAAAATATGCATGCCAGGACTGGGTAATAACTTTGACAGGTTCCCCCATTCATAGCACCGAGAGCTGCGGCTGGGCTGAGCATAGTGACAATTCTTGTGATCTCCTGCCCTAGTGAATTCCCTGCCACATGTAGCCAAAAGCCAAGCTCTCCCAGAATACTAAATCCACTGGAGCAGAACCTCTGAACAATTTATAGCAGGTTTCTAGGTGCTTAGCAGCCATAGTGCTTTTCTTGTTTATGGCCCATAGTTTCCCCAGCCATACTCTGTAATTTCCTTACTGAGGTCTTACTCTCAGGTCTGCATATATTTACATGTTTTACTCTGTAGGCTTTTAAGCAGCAAATTATACAAAATAGAGGTGAGACCTCTGCTAGTTGAGTCTTCCTTTTATTGTTTCCATTGTATTCGCTTCTGGAAAATAAATAAGTAAGAATGTGAATTGACATAAAATAAATGACAGTTCAGGTTCTATAGGTTCATGTTTATGACATGATTGGCCCACAGCCACTGCAGCTATTTCATAGTCTACAAGATGTCCTTGATTTGCTCTTCCACTAGTATGATAACAAGCACATATAATCTTTGCATACACTGCTAACAGGATTCTAGTCTCTGTCTGATTTTACGTTCAGCTCTCACATTGCTCTCCACACAACTCTCCTCTCTCTCAAATGATCCTTACATTTTCACCAATTTTTTTTCCATCTCTCCCTCACTCTAAGGTGGGGAAAAGTAAAGAAAGAAAATACTATATATCACTTATGAAAAGAGAGGAAGTAGAACATATAAAAATATAGTATATATATAAAAATAATATATATATAGTATATATAAAACTAATGAAAATTTCATTCTAAAAAGGATGTAATTTTTTCTAATGAAAATTTCATTCTAAAAAGGATGTAATTTTTTTCTAACAAAATAATAATTAAGATATTCCAGACAGAGCTAACTTTAAATATTTTCAGATCTGTATATCACCTCCTTCTACCAGCTTTTAAGAGTAATATACAAAAAAGCTGCATAATGATGGTAGCAACAGCTGGGCACGGGGTTCATCCATGCCAGCCCTGCTAGATCTCTCAGGCCCCTTTGACATGTGGGTTATCAGACTTTTCTCTCCTTTTTTAAGATCTTGTAGGAATAGTCCTGGTGTGTGTGGCATGGTTCTGTTTCCTCCTTCCTGTGCCTGGAGCTTGGTGAAGTAATTGTTCTTTTTCCCTCAAGGTCCATCAGGTAGCCTTCCAAGGGCTCTCATCGTCCTTACCCTATTGCTGGGAATCACAGACAGCTGACATTTCAGCCTGATGATGGCCCCATATTCACAGCTCTATTGCATCTGACCTTGCTAGTGTTACTGAATATACAGGCAGCTTGACAAGGGAGGAGACAGGAATAAGAGCTGGCTGGAGTTCAGTAGAGAAAGACTGAGGCAAAGTCAACAAAATGGGAAAATAATAGCAACTTACAGTGAAGATGCTCCTTTGTCTGCTAGGTGATGTTGGGGGGAGCATTGCTGGAGCCTCAGCAGCTGATCCTTGATCAGATGGCATCCTCTCCCAGCAATTCTTTTTTGCTTGCTTTCATCTTCTCTACGAGATGATGTTCATCTCTTCCCATTGTGAATATGGTTACTCACTCCATGATTTTGCTGGTTTCTGGAATGTACCATTTGCAGAGCTGCTCTCTACCTTAACTTGAGACTTCAACTTACAAAACACTGCAGCTCACCCACTGTAGCTGGAATATATCTGAATGCAACCCTTGGCCAAATTTTCCTTGAGCTACAGTGACTTCTTCATTTGTAGATAGAACACCAACATAGTTTTGATCGGAAGAATGAAGTATTCAAAGGAGAAATGGAGTGCCAAAGTCTTGCTGAAATTCAATCTTTAAGTTCAAGAACTTAAATAGGCACTAGGCTATGTGCTTTAATATTCAGGATTGATAGTGACTATTTCTTTTCCTAGAGCAATCTGGGCAAACTGAGAATGAGACTTGTGGTATTATCATCAGTTACTGACAATCCACTTTCATTTTCTGAAAATTCCCAAGTACTTAGCATTCTATCTCCATGCAGTAATTAAAGGGGGGTGGGGAGAAAAGGTTATTTTGCTCTTTTGATTAAAAATTGAATTTACTTTGTGTTGATGTAAAAGCAGGAAATGTAATAGCAAATTAGGTTTTGTTCTCTCCATCTGCATTCAAAATTAATATTTAGTACAGATTTTCTACTTCATTTTCAGATAATCAGAATTCACAAAGCTAGTAAGATTGTATCACCGTTTCTCCTCTCAAAGAAATTTTTGTAATTACATGAAAAATGAATCTGTATTAACCTTTCAAATGCTACTGTTCTTAGGTGAATGGCACCAGGAACTTGAGTATTCACCGTGTAGCGCTATGACTGGCTTCAGAACGCGTGTCCGGAATAGGCTGAGAGACTGAGGTAACAGGTTAGTTTCAGCATTCAGTGTGCAGGAAAGCCAGTAGGGTTTTTTTTATGGAAGCATCCTGGGAGCTTATAGGTGGTTTCAGTAAGCAAGAAGTAGGATTGCTCTTTGGTGTTCAAGTGAAAAATGAATGGGATGAAGATGCATCAGGATGAGATACATGATGCACAATAAGTCTTGGGCAGATCAAAGGGTACAAAAGAGATCAGCCTCTAGAAACATCATATTCATCTTTAGGGCTAAACTTCAATTTCCTGAAGTTGAACAGACTTTTTTCAGGGGGAACTACAGCTCTATATAAGATTAAAAAGCTGAGAATGCTAACATTGTAGAAGTTGGGAAAATCTTGACTTTGAAGTCAAGGTAGTCAGGAAATCAGTCAAGTAATGATTCAAACTTTCAAAATGGTAGTGGTGAAAGAAGGAACAAAAAACTACGGGAAATTTTTATAATGAAATCACTACTGTAAAAGAAAGTAGAATGTTTACAATTATCACAAAAAGGCTGTCTCTATATACACAGGGGTATTCCCAACTATATTTTTATGTGACTAAATAGCTGCTTATTCTATCACTTACAAGTTGACTACTCCATTTCTTTAAAACACTAGACTTTAGTATTGCTTTAGTGAGTGTAGTGGGTTGTAGTTTAGTGACATATTGTGTCATAGATATCTGAACTAGCTGAATTATAGCAGAGGTGGACACCATTTCTCAGTATTTTATGACTCTTGAATGAGTATCATGTCAATAAAACTTTGCATTTGAAGGAGATATGTCCTCTTTTTTCTCCCAGAGTAAATAAAAAGGATCATAATGACATAAAATGTCAATTTGTTTTGGAGAGGGAGCAAAATTACCAAGTCAGGTCAGAATTCAGGGTCATGAACATTCACGAAGGCTTCTAGATGGGCTTTATGTTGACAGTCTCTTAATGACAGACTCCAAGGAAGTTGGTTTTAGCTTATGAGACAGCAAGTCCCTTCCTGATAGGAGCTAGACAATTATTTGGATCAACTTTGCGTTATCAAAAAGAGAATTCTTCACTGGGTTCATGGTGAGAAAAAACATTTCCTTTTATAAATACTGCAATGATTTTGAGGTCTTTGTTGCTATTTCTTTATGTTGCTTGCAGAAGGGCTGATGAATCAATAAAAATAAATGATGCTAGATCATATTATGGAAAAAAGATTATCTGATAATTTGTTCATATTTATTTCCAAAGACATGAAATGGATGCTCACAAAGTAGGAGGAATTTGAGGCCGCTGAAGGCTGAAGTTACTTGTTATCCAAAGATTAGATAGATACTTAAATATAAGCTTTCACAGTCACTATATTTTAATCTTTTAACTGGAAACCTTTGGTATTTTTAAAAGATGAAAGGGTAATTCACTCAATCTGTTTCAGTCAACATACCTCAACATAAAATATAAAAAAGGTTCCCTTTTTTTTCAGCAGATTGCGGGGTATGTGGTGCATATTTCCTTTGTAATTTGCGTAAAGAAACAGTAACAAAACTCGCTCGATTTACTGCTTTTTCCAAGGTCATGTAATTAGCACATTTTTTTTGCCATTTGACTAACAATCTCAATGTTGACCTCTGGGAGAACATTGGCAGCAATTCTAATTAAAACTAGAAGAATCTTGGTCAAAATGTTCTTGACCTGCCTAACTGCTTATATTACAATGCTTGGGATAGCAAAGTAATGAATATAATCTATGAAACTGGACAAGTTTTGTCCTGTTATACATCCTTGTCTGCTCAACAGAAATGAGAAGTCTTAGCACAAAATACATTTCATTCAAGGTTGTTTCCAGCCTGATAGTGAAGTTCTGTGTGAAGGACAATCTTCTGATTTACAGTCCCTCTGAAAATTCATAAATGGTGTTGAGCTGTATTAGATAAAAGAACCTAAATGACACTTTATAGAAATTTAGTTCTTATAGGAATAATTATTCAAAATGATTTTTTATTTATACTTGCCTTCAGTGTCCTGACATAATTACCAACTCTGTGTGTTCCTTTAAATTTGCCTGGCTATGAGAATTTGTCTTCTCAGTTGGTTCGATCCAGTTATCAGTGGAAACGTTCCCAGGAACTTCAGAGGATGTCAAACCAAACCCCAAAGATATGCCCAACTTAAATCTAAGGTGCAAAAGCTTAGTTCATTCAGCTAAATCCTCTGGGATATTGCTTGTCTCTTAATATGTTTGAACAGAACATGAAACAAGGAGTCTTTGTGTGGTGAGAACTGAATGAGTGCTCAGTCAAGCCTTTGCTTCTGAAACTTCACCCTATAGATGGAAAACACTGTCGTCTGTTTGCTGTCTCTGCTCCTGGCACAAGTCTAAAATTCAGTGTGGATAAACCAATTATTTTAATCATTTTACATTTCTAAGGTTAATTCTGTCAAATTAGATTTGGGCTCCATCTACATCTAAAGATGTTCAAGACTAAGGGTAATAATATGAGCAGGGTTTTGGTTACACTATTACCAGGTAAAAATGAATAGTTTATTTTTCTTCATTTATGTAAAAATGACCAAAAAAACTCCAGCCTAAAGCTGATGGCTAAAAAGGAGATTATTTATTAATTCTCTATCTATTGAAATCCCTATTTCAGATCATGTTGTGTGAGCAATTTGAAGCATGAATTCTTGTAGTATGTAGCATGAATTCTTATGGGATGCAAATGAAAAAAAAAAAAAGACACGCTCTCTTTCTGTTTATTTTGGTGAAAATGAAATGTTGGTTTTTAAAGCTGCATTAAAATATCAGATAAAAACAGTTTTTATCTTTACGCGTCTTTGAGAAAAAAAATTCTACCTCAAGAAATTTCTTTAACAAAGAGAACATTATTTCAGACTCTAACATTTCTGTCTGCCTATTATCATTAGTCATAAGCTAAGCCCTGCACTAAATGTCTAGTGAGCACAGATAATGTTCATTTTGTCTGGAAGACAGGTTGCCGCCTGTCAAGGAGAGATGGAATAAATGACAGGTTTGGACTCTGTGCCTTGCAGGCATATTAGGCTAAGAAATCGCCAACATGATGAAAAATTATTTTGTCAAAAATTTGTAGGTCACCCATCATTGTCTAATGTATTCTGTGATTAATTGCGAGCATAGATCAGCATTATGTCTTTCCAGTGAATCGCTTAATTGTTGCCTGCTTCATGCTCTTAATGTAATGACGAGGCATCTGGTCCTTTCACATGTGCTTTTAAATGCCAGCTTTTGCATCCAGGTTACGGGAACTGTAACATTAAACTTAAAGAACAAGTTGAAATTAAAACTTCCGGAAATCCGTCTCTTCTTGCTTTTTTTATGGCTGTGCACACGGTAGGCTGAGTGTTAGTGTTAATGTATGTAGATTTTATTTCTGATGAGTGATTATTTGACTGCTCATTTTACGAAGATTTATGGTGTGCTTTCTATCTCCTGACTGCAGTGCTACTCTTATCTTTAATAAAAGAGATGAGGACATTAATCAGCCTTTGTCAGGAGTCCTGACTAAGACATTAAATGTACTGTATGGGATAGGTAAACACGCTCCAGATCCTTCTCTACTCCAGTAGATCAGGCAAAAAAACACTCATTATATTTATCATAATTTCACATCTGCTGTTTTTGAAGCAATGTACCATGAGGCCATAAACTGTATTACAACTGTGCATAAATTCAACTGATTTGTGGCTGGAGTAACTAATTCCTAAAGTACATTTTAGAAAAACAAGCAGTGAGCCCTGAAATTGCAATTCCATAAAGGCACTAAATTACTGACTGCAGAATCAAGAATTTGCTTGATGTGATTCTGCAGTGACCATTTTATAAAAAGTGACAGTGTGCCTGTGATTGAGTCAATAAAATAAGGACGAGTGAGCCGTACACTCAAACAAGATTAAAGAGAAAGAGAATGACAGAGGACAGACACATGGGATATAAATAGAGGAAAGTGTAATGTTCCCCCCCTCCAAAAATGGCTTTAGGATGTAACTATTAAAAACATGGAAGTTAATTTGTAAGTAATCGTTTAAATATGCGAGAAAAATAAAGATATTTATACCTCTGTTTTTATCAGATATTATATTTGTATAAATAAGGATGTATTTTTGTATGGTAAAGGGTTATAGCTTTTATCTTAAAATATCCCATATATTTAAAATGACTGGATTCTCTCATTTGAAAATCATAAAAACTTCCTGCAAAATCAATGGGATTATACCAGCCTCTAACTGTGGTAATCAGAGCAGCAAACAGGACTGCACCTTTCAAACTAGATCTTTCCTAAATTGGAAAGAACGTACTCTCAGGGAGCCCTAGGATTTGACATTTCATCGTCTGCTAAATAAAATTACTTTTTTTGCGTATGTTTCAAAGCAGAATAGTGAAGTGAACAGTAAGAGTCTACCTGGCTATCTGTAAATCTGTGCTTTGCCTCTCCTGGTGGCAAAGCAAAGAGGGATCAAAAGACTCGGGAGCTTCCAAAATATGGAAAGTATTGTTCCAAGTGTGCTACCATTTCTGAACATTTGTGACGTTCGTTTTTGGCCAGGCCAAATGCCAAAGAATTAAAATTTCAGTTAATGGTGATACAGGAAAGGATTTTCCTTTTAGTGATATCTGAAAGTTGACACAAACCATTTATGAGAGATTTCTTTTCTCCTCTCTTGGAGTATTTAAAAGAGAAGAGGGTTTCAGTTTCAATAATAATTAGCTTTTCATTACGTTTCATGCTGCTGTCATCATTGGTAGGTGTGTAAGTACTGGACTAATGTTATGGTACGGGAGACTTTTAAACTTCCTCCTCTCAGGAGTTAGTGGCTGTCCACAGTGTCAACAGACTCTGGTGTGTGTTGGTAAAATATACATGATGTTCACTTTGGAAAATGAGAGTAATATAATACCCTCTGGTGTTGTTAATAAATGTGTATATAGTTTAGTTTTAGTACTGTTCTTGACCGCAGCCTGCTAAGCTCGGTCCACTCTAGTGGTTATAAATCTGTAGGGATTATGCTGAATATCTCTGTGCTCTGTCCATGAAAGCAAGACAAAAAAAGAGTTTGTTTGATGCCGATGCATAGTTTCTATCTAATAGCATCAATCTGTGCATCACTGAGCGTTTCTTTTCCTGACCTTATTACTTTACTGAAATTAAGCTTGAAACAATCTGATGTCAGATACTGTATATCTACTTTTATTGCTAGCCTTGCTGGGCCTCTCCATATTGCTAGTGCTGCATCTCATTTTAGATAGGTTGAACTGCATATATATTCTCCAGTTTATTGAGAGCCTGATAGATTGTATGCTGCGTTCTGAAACAGCAGGCCAGTCTTTTTCATGAATTTTGGAGAACAAATGTAAATTCACGTGCGTGCAGCTGACCGAAATTCATAGTTTTTTCTTGGCGTTACGAATAAATCCAGCATATCACCAGAGATGAGTAAGAGCAGTACAGTAAAGTTGGCTTCAGTTCAGCTTTTCTGATTTAGTGGCAGTTTCAAATGTACTTGAAGAATCTGTAAAAGTTTGATTAGTATGGTAGATTCAAAAAGATTTGCTCAAACGACAGAGCTGCACCAGAATGAATTGTAAGGATTCAATAAAATGCAAACTACCTTCAAACCAAGGCAGGCTTTTTCCTTCTGTGCAACCCCCACCTCTTTTCTCTCTCTTGCCATTATCATATAAACTTAGCAGTTTCCTGCAGAGCTCCACCACCGTCAAATAAAATTCAATGATAAAAATCACTCAATAGCTCCATTAAAACATAACTAAAATTATTCTTAGGACCACATCTAGGGATTAATATATTTAGAAGCTATTCGACACTTACATAGCTTTCCCTCATATGGAGCATGATTCTACTATTTGAAAAACAGTCAAGGCTCAGGCGGCATAAGAAGAAAAGATTTTTCCTTATCAAACTAATCTACCCTACTCCATATCCTTGTTGTAAGAAAGATCGGATACTCATGGAGCAGCTATCTGAAGGAAGGCTGACGAATCAAAGGAAGAATTCCCTCCACTGACAGCTGATATAAGTTGACCGGATATAACTGGCCAAATCTAGGCTGATTTCCAATTTATTTCTCCGTAGCTGATTAACCAGACCATGCTGAAGTCTCCTGGAGGAATCTGCGTAGTTGTATTGATACTGCTGATCACCATGGTCTACCGACGTCACGTGCAGTTCCTGCCTGTACCTAGCAGGAGAGGGGCAGAGCCGCAAGAAACCCTGCAAAGCCCCCGGGTCGGTCGGACCCCAGGAAGCAGTCTGGGAACTGTCAGCGCGTGGTGTGACGCCAGCTGCGTGCTCGCTCCACCCGGCCAGGTCCATCAGCTGCAGTGCTGGGACCGGAGCCAGCACCTTGCTTGAACTAGAGAAGAGGAATATGCTGGGTTTAAAAAAATGGCTGTGCTCATTTGTTTGTGTAACTGAGAGCATCTGATCGCGGGATGGACCCACTCACAGTCGCTTCAAACACACCCCCTTCTTCATGATGCTTTCATGGTAGCAAAGCCAGGAAGTGTCGGGGTCAGGGGAAGTGTGAGTACATGCTGAGCAGACCGTGTTTGATGCAACGTACACTATCCCTGCCTGCTGAGACAGCATGAGCGCTTGCTCTGGAGGCCAATTCCTTTACTTAGCTCCTTAAGCACTGGCTGACCCTCTGCAGGACTTCTTTCATCATTACATGTACTGAAAAATAAAAAAAGAGGGCTGGTTTCAAACACATGCTTTCTGCAGTTTTGCTATTTTGCAAAAGACACTTTTTCCTGTTTCCTTACACACCTAATTCTTCACTCTACTCCCAAGGGAGAAGCATAGTAGAATGAAAAAGAAGTGTTTACTGATAAAAATAAACAAAACATACTTATTCATACAAAATAATGCAATCTCTGGAATATTGTGTTCTTTATCAGCAAAATACTTGCCTCTGATTGTTAACTCTGTACGTAAAGTACAAAAACACATTCCTCTGAACAAATGGGCTTTTCCCTGTCTGTATTTTCCTTCATTGATTCTTATTTTCTCCAAATGCAAAAAAAAAATGTATTTTCTTGTCCTTGAAAAAGTGGAATGATGTCAAAGGGAGTGAGAATGCAGTGGAACATTATTATTAGAAGTGAGGGACCTGTTTGCTGCGAGGGACAACTGGATTCCGTCCACCGAGGACATTTTATTCTGGCCTGCTACTTCAGTCTTCCTGAAGCCTGAGCAAGATGACAATTAGCTGTATAAAATTAAGCTGCTAGATAAGAGACCACTTTATGGTAGATGATTAGTCCACATGAGGCTGGTCCTCAAACAGCTATGCTACCTGCTCTCTTAGCTTGAAAGCTGCATTTGCAGAAAGAAGAAAATTGGGGATTGAAATATAGGTGTTCCCCCGCAAAATAACCAAGCAGTACTGTAAAAGTTCACTTGGGAAATAATCTACCTCTTCTGTGAATAATTAGTTTCAGCCAATCATCCAAAACAATAAACACCTTTTAAACATCAGTATGGAATTTCTATTTGCAAATGGTAAAGCTAGTTCATTCAGTTCAACAAGTCCAAACACCTGCTAAGTGAAATGAAATTTGTCTGTTCTCCGTCTTGGTGTTAGATTTGCCTGATGCCTCATCTATATTTCATGAAAAAGTCCAGTTAACGTTGTTCTTTATACTTAAATATGTATATGTGTGTGACTCAAAAAGGCATGGGTGCTGACCTGAGTGAGGTGTGTTTTGGACGATCCAACCATCAACATGTGCACAGCTACGCAGAGAGCTGCCGGAACAAAGAGGGAGGCAGCCGTAAAATATTCTGGTCTTCATACGCAACGATACCTTAAAAGCACTTTCAGTGTCTTAGTCTTGTGATTTTGCTAGTATTACCTTAAGCTCATCTCATTTGCATAAGAACTATATTGAAGGGAGTGAGGCCCAAATTCTGAAGACTTAATCAATTATTAATTAACAAGTTGTATCATTAGCTGTTGTGAAATGGAATGTAGCATATTCATCATTGTAAACAGCTGATTAAATTAATAGCATAATGTTAGGTATTTGGATATTTCTATCATACTGTTACTGTTCTTTGCTATACTGACTGCAAAATATAATAACTTCTAAGCAGTGTGTAAAACAAAGTGCTCAATTCACTTTATTAAAATATCCAATAATAATTGATTTAAAGGCAATAAAATGTGTTCATTAGAGGGTTTATATTCAAGAAATATTGAAAGTATACCTAAAACTGTCACTTTTATTGTGAATGAACAGGATAATATAATTTGAAAAGAGTGTGATCATACTAAAGATTTGTCCTGCAGCATTATCTGATAGCTCGTAAAGTGCTGAAATTTAATATGATGCTTTCAGTCAGTTTAATTGAAATTTAATTGCCACTTTGGGCAGAAGGTTTAGATCTGATCAATAAAATATTAAAGATTTTGTGCTTTCGCTTGGAACAATTTCTTAGCCAATGTATCAAGTGTGCCCTATGCTTTAGGAAATATTTGTTTGTTGTAATTCACATAATGTTCAATATCACTTGCTAATCTGAATGTTTTAATGTGCTGCACAGATAAATAGTGGAAATAATAAAGCTATAGTTGATCCATTTAATTACAACAAGATGAAAGAAATAACGGTCACCTTCAGATTCATGAGAAAGGCATTAATGTAAAAGAGCTATAAATATTTTGAAATGTCAAACCTCAGAAAGACAGAGTCCAACATGAGCTTAGCTGTAAATCAGGCACATAGAAGGACCTTGAAAAAAAGATGGTTCTTTGGTATTTTAGAAATAATTACTAATACAAAAAGGGTAATGATGAACCTATAAATTACATTAAAAAGGGCCATTAGAGGAGGATTAGTTTATAAAGCTGAGAGATGGTTCCTGAAAATTATCCCACTCGTTATTTCTTCTTTTCAGTTCATATTATTCATGATCCCCAAAATTATCTGATTAATGATAAACTAATTGATTGCTACTTTGCAATTCAAATGCAATGGCCAACTTTGAGTCTTCCTTTACTGTAATCTATACTGTAACTTCATTTTTATTCATCTTCTTTTGGCGGCACTGTAGAAAGAATTATTCTAACTTGTTCTCTATAACGTGTAGGGGTAACTTCAGTCTAAGCAGCACTGCCATGAGTTTCACCTGTGCAATTAGCTCAGGTTGCAAGATGCTCTTCTTCATGTCCAGAGGGAGCCTGTTGGCTCTGCTCCTCCATCCTTTTGCCACTTATCCATTCTCACAGGACCTTAGTGAGAGCAGACACCGTTGAAGATGACTGAAATGCCAGTGGGATTTTCCTGAATCTCCTGGTTTCCCACAGATCTTCAGCAATGCTTGGGGCCTAAACCCCACAGAGTGCCTTGTCAAGATCTGGAGTTTTCTGTTTGAGATGGTACCATCCCTCTGTTTGATGACTGGCTACCACAGTCTTTTAGATAACAAGCCGTGATTCAAACAGCGATGGGTGAGTTCGGGTCCTCTCTGTCAGGAGCAAAGAAGCTGGAGGAGGATCTGGAGAACAGAAAACTGTCTGAGAGACATGTTATGATGGCAATTTCATTGTAAGTTACTGCTTATTTGAATAACAGTAATTTCCAGTTTATGGTTTTTACTTAGGATTGATGCAGACACGCACAAAGCAGAAGACAGCACTCGACTGCTGATCTAATTTGCTGCTGGTGACAGGAACACAGGCACGGCAGGATCGTCTTTTGGGCCTGAAATCAAGGATGTCTATAGTGCTAGGTCCCAAGGATCGCTACAGAGGGTGAAAAGGTCCAGTCATTCTCACTTCTTCTCCCACAGAACCCAACCAGTTAGCTGCAGGACTGACGAACAAGCCCATTCGAAGCCCTCTGAGGACTGCAGTGGTCTGTTGCCCCTTCCTGTGCACTTGCCTGTAGGAAATGAATTGAAGTGGCAAAGTGGATCTCAGAAAATAGTTAACTTCCATACTGAGTGATTTCCTGCTTCCACTGACTTTGACATCTCTCTGCCATTGTAAGGGGCAGCGTGAGTATTAATTTGAGTGCAGGGAGTAGCTTAGCTTTTTTGGGAGTTTGATAAGCATGCAGAACAGAACACGGACTAATCTGACAATTAATTAAACTATAAGGGACATAACTGCTAAAAACAAATATTTCCCATTTTTCCTGTCTTCAAGCAGAATTTCAGGCCATGAGGTATAAAATTAGCAACTTTGGCTCATAAATTTGAGCTGCGCTGGAGGCAAGAATCTTGACAGAAAAAACGATTTGACGGATAGAATTCAGAAGCGGAGGACTAATATCATGTTTCTGTCCATGCTGAACCATTTCCTCTCTCTGTGCCTTCCTCATCTACAGGATGGGAAGAGGATACTTCTCACTTTGCCACTTGTCTACCTTGTTGTGATTATTGGAAGACTGAATAAATTCATATTCTCACAGAATATGCAAGATGGTAGCTGCTGCATAGCATTAATCTATTCTGACCAGAAAGGCCTGGGGACGTAGACTTTTAAAAATCTGCTTTAGCCCATAGTTTCACAATCTTTTCTCAAGCTTTCCAAGATAAAAATATGGGAATATTTCTTGCAAACCCGTAATTCCTTTCTGGTGCTAATGTAGAATATTAAAGATAATGGAAGACAGCAGTAATTCCACATGTTGCAAACTGGTCCTGACTGTAGGACTTCTAAGCAACAAAACTGATTAGGAAGAGTCTGTCCCCCTCACCCAAGCAGTAAGGTCGTTCGATCTCCTTTTCCATAGCACTAAGACAGAGCTGTTAAAACAAGTGACCTCTCTTGGCCTTTTAAATATCAAATTTCTTTCTTAACTTACATAATTAAAGTTTCATTAAAAACATAAAGCATTTTTTCTAAGTTCAGTTCATTAAAATTCAGGCAGAAAACCAAGAAATCATCTTTACAGGTTCCCTAAAGTTTGGTAAAGCCTGGATCTGGAATCTGGTTTGAGTCACTGGAAAGGTAAAGGCTGTTTCTGACTTTCTGTTCAGATCACGGTTTGGATTTTGAACCCCTTGAAATGCTTATATTAGCTGTAGGATTTTTTTCAGGTCCTTTCTAATAAGGGCTGTGTTTGAGCTTGAAATTTATTCAATGCCTCTTTTTCAGACTAAATCACAGTCCTTAATGGATTTAAACCGTTTCCTTTGAATGCAATATTTTTGTATATGTTCAAGTAGCATTATATCTTACACAAAAGCCATTCTTTCATTTGTTCCTTAACTTTCCCACATCCCCACTTCAAGGGTACATTTTTCACATGGAAGGCACTAAAATTGGTGTCACCTTTCCTCTGCATTGACAGTAGAGGATTAAAATGGTTGTGCTGCGGCATCTTGTATTTTCTCTTCTTCTTCTAATTTATCACAACCACATATTCCACAGGAAGTTCAGGTGGGGGGAGAGAGGGGAGGAAAGATGCCCAGCTGATAGACAGCACCTCTACCTTGCAGAAGATTCATTCCACTGCACATTTTGAATCTGCTGACAAGAAACTTGCAGCACAAGTAATCAGAGCCTTCACAAGATTGATTTTGTCCCCTGCTGGTATATGGCATATAGGGGAAAAAGGTTCTCATCTCTCAATGTAATCTTAACTATTTAGAAGCCATTATTGCGGGATTACAAATCATCTGAATACCTTTCTTGTGTAACTTAGTTATTTATTAGCAAGTCCAGCAAATTAGTCAGGTAACATTATATAGGGTTGCTCCAATCGTGAAGCTCATATCCAGTGGACTGCTGAATTAATCTCTCCATTTGCAACTGCTAGTAAATCTGTGAAGTTCTTTAAACAATACCATATAGTGCTGAATGCAAACATTTAACAACTTAAAAAATTTTTCTAATTGGTGAGAAGGCATAGCAAACTGTGTGTGTGTATATATATATATATATATATATGTATATATATACATACATACATATATAGAGAGAGTTCACTTTTTCAAAGTGACTGAAACAAAAATGCAGATGAATTCTGTCCTAGGTTTGTAAGAAATGCTTAAAGTCAACTTGTGATATAGACTAAATTGAATCTACTACCTATACCGCTCTGGAAGGGAAGATGTAGGGAAAAAAGGAGAAGCATGAGATTTATCTGATATTTGGTTGATGTATGGCTATATAAAATCTTAAGTAATACAGATAATGTCACACAATATTGCAACATATATTTTCAGTTGAACATTATAAGACAATAAGGCATAAATGGAAATTAAAGGAAAAAAATCCAAATGGTTGTCAGAGAACACTTTTTCATTCAGAGAATCATAAACATATGGAATGGTGTGTCAGGCAAAGTTTCTGAGATAAGAAGAAGGGAGTAATTACAAAATGGATTTATATCCTGAGGAATAAAGCGCAGACAATGGAAAGAGCTTTAAGTCAAATGATTTTTAACCCTCAGTAAAAAAAATCCTCATGAAAATCATGTTTAATAGGTTCCACCTAATTTGCTGAAGTTTGCCTTCTATTCTTTGGTCAGTAATGGAATATAAACAGACATGTGTAAGTCATCCACCCATGTTCGGAGCTACCATGTTCTTTTAACACATACCAGTATATCAAAATGCAAACATAGAAACTACGATATGTTCAGTAGCTCTGTCCCTATTCAAATAAATTACTTGTTGATGTGAAGATATTGGATACTCAAAGCATACAAATTCCTGATATTAGAAAATATGGCACTCAGAGCGACTCTTCTGTGGTGATGAGTAAAAATAAATAATTTAGATAGATAAATATATTAAAAGGCAGCCTCCAGGGCAAATAAAAGCAGTAAACATGTTTTCATGTGTGAAACAAGTAATTAGAGGAAAAGTGATAGAAAAATGCAAAGCAGAACATTTTCATATTGCTGTTCCAAAGTGGGGCTGGGGAGAGGGGGTGTCACTCAGTCTTCAATCCATTTAAGAGATTCAGCCAGGAACACATAGTTTTGCAGAACTTTTATAGTTCTCAGTCTCAACAATAACACTGGGCTCACAGATTTCATATTTCATAATAACTATTTCACATAAAATCCCAATTTATATATACATTATGTTGTCATAACTAATATAGTCAGCTATATTTATGTTAAAACTCGGAAGAGCTATGGAAAGGCATGAGTTTGACACAACTGATTAGAAAAGGAGCCCAACTATAGCCCAAATACTTAACTGACATACTCTATTAGAAGTGTGCTCACTGGTTTGCCCAATTCTCTCAGTCCTTCCTCTGCTCTCTAGTATTACTTGTATAGTTAGGCAGAACTCACATTATTTACCTCAGTTTTTCTCCTTTGGTCAGACAAAAAGAGTAGAGCATACTATCTAAACGATAAGGGAACAATGTGCCTCTACATTTCCTGCAAAATATACGCAATTCTATATTTCAAGATTTTGTAGACAAGAATACACGTCTAATGTGCCCCACTGCTGCTGCGCAACGAGCCTACATCCTTGACCTACCACAGAAGCGCCGGGCAGGTGGCTCACGTGTGGGTGGAAGGGCCAAGGCAATCTCTTGACAATGTAGGAATGACTCCACAACACCTGTACGTTGACTATTGTGTACCAAAACCACCAGGTGTGAACTGTGGCCATTCGGGCTCTGGGGCACTGGGCCTCTGGCCAGACAATAACTCTAGAAATCCACGCCAAATGGACAAAATTGTCATTTTCTGCTTAAAATAAATTTTTATGGGTCCAATATAGAAATAGGAGAGGATGAGACATTCAGTAATCCCACCCTAAACAATTTCATGTGCTGAGGATGTCAGTGACCAAGATGAAGCCTAATAGAAGGCTACATGTCATGATCCTTGAAAAGAAAAATATTCCTTTCATAGTTCTGAGAGGAAAGAAATTGTCCAGCAAGACAAGCTAACTCATGCTAATGAACAAATCCCTGTGGTTAGAGATAGGAAAAGCTAGATTTAACAAAGACAGCATGAACACTATCTGTACCTATCATCAAGAAATCATAAATCATAGCTATCCCATAACTGTAACAAAATCCATGCTTAAAACAGCATGGCAGGAATCAGAGACACCTATATTATCAAAATGTAACCAGACCTACTCCAACATCACATCTCAAATACCTCCTGCAAAATAGGAGACAGATTTCGGCAATATTTTTTTACAAGTAGTGAAGGGCAGGTGTCCAACTGATAAAATGTTGAATGTAATTCCCTTAGCACTTCTACGACTTCATTAAGAAAAGGATGGAACTCAACCAGGAAAGCAGTACAGTTCAAACCATCTTGATTCTGCTCCTCTTCATCAGTACAGATTCAGGCATAAAAAAATAAAATAGGGTAAGTCTTCATGGGGAGAAAACACTAATACTAGAATTAAGTCGGAGAAGTCATATTCACAACAGCCTTCTATCAGATTAGTTGTGCTGGCCAAGATGTCACTGATGGCAAATCATAGCCTTCCCATTTTTACACGGCGGGGATGGTAGACGGTAAAAATTTCCCAGGTTGCAACTTGTGCTTTTGACATCAATGAGAATTAGGTGCATAAATTGCCTTTAAAATCCTACCCACAATCATTATTTAAAATGCTCAGTCATGCTTTTCTTGCATTTTCCCATATAAAAATATTTTATAATAAATGCTAAAGTTTTGCCTTGAATATGCTATTTGTTACTTACCAGATTCAAATTAACTACCTTATTAAAAATAAAAATTATAACAATAGTAATAGAAAGTATAATTACACTATTTGGAAAATGAGCACTAGAAGCAGAGGGTAAGACTAGAAAGAGAAATGGTCCAGTAATACCATAATTGCTGCTAGTGTTGGATGAGAAAGAAATTATACGAGCTTTGCTGTTCAGTAGATGTCTTGTTTCAGATGAAAAGCAACAAGGCTAACCTTAAAGGGGACTCAGCATTTAACCAAAAAATGACTGCTATTGCCAGGCTTCAAAGCTGGAGAACTGAGAGTTTAAAGAGTCGGTGAGGAGCTGAGGTTCCTGAGAATTCCAGGAAGAGTGATAGAGGGCTTTCTCATAAAAATAAAATAAAAGGAAAAACATGTTATTGATTAGCAAAAACTGGGAAACAAAAAATCAGAACCCAGGCTCTAAGTTTTGATTAAGCATGAGACTATGCGAACTGAGCCAAATTACTGGGCATCCTGTTATCTTTGCCAATCTCTGATAAAAAAGCAGTATTTTAGCTGTAGCATCTTTAAAAATAATATGACCAAATCCCTCTTTTATTTAGCATTATTTCCATTCCCCCTTTCTAAAGACTGGACCAAAAGCATACATCACTAATTTTGATTCTTTGAGAAGGTGTTTCTATCTTGAGGAGCTCAGGGGAATGATAGTTTCCAAAGTTAAAGTTAAAATTTACACGTTGGTGCTGCCAGTTTCAATCTGCTCCAGGTCAGACCTCTATTCCTGAGAGTTAAAATCTCTTATATGCCTGTGAAAAATTATTTGGAAGCCCTATTTCTAATTGGCAGTGCGAAGTGCTGGAGTGTACATCACTGAGCAGCTGTAACGATTGGCTCTACCTGCACCTGTCTCAGCTCCGAGATCTCTCAGTTCCCTAGGGTGAGCAAGCTGGCATCTTGCACAAGGTTTCATTTAAAATAATACAAGAATATTTTAAGCTTTGATTTATCCAGAAGGGTATCAGAGAAAGCTTTAAAAACTGTGTCTGCATTTGGCGCTGGAAAATACTGTGACACATAGGACCAAAAAGCAACACCAACCAGGGACTAGAATATGGAATGAGCGAATTGTTGATTTAATGCTGTTTTCATGATGACTTCCACAGACATGCAGTATTTTCTTTGTTATTATCATCTCTAATCTGCCTGCAATTTTGAAAACCCTATTAAAAGGGAAACCAGGTTTCCACAAATTTCTGCTTGACCAGTGCTCTGCAGCTCAGAATAAAGGATAGCAGATATCAGTAATCAACATTAAGTAGTATATTTAAACTGTAGGCAGAGCTGTGATGTGGATAGAGGCCAGGATTTAGCCTCAGCAAATAGATCCACTGAAGAAAAAAAGTGCTGAAACAAAGCGACGTTTATCCCTGGGTTGCAAAAAGAGGGCTGTTTGTGCCAAACAAAATGAGTACTTGAACAAGACATATTCAAACTCTAATGCACATGAATTGCTCTGCACATATTCCTTGATAGCATACCCGTGCATGATGTTGTTAGTGTCACTCTAGGCATGTTATGGATTTACTGTATTACATACAATGCAATTATTGATTTACATAAGTATTGCTATTTTTCTCCAAATGTAACAGATTTTAGCTTGAAAGGACTATAAACTGAGAGACTTGCTATAGTTTAAAATTGGCAGCTGGTCGGGAGATGAATGCCAGGCAAAGTGAGTGTACAGGAGGTTCCTGCTGTTTCTGCAGGGAAGCGTCCCTGGGTGAGACATCTGCTGTTCAAACTTCACCACACATTTTATCAGGTGACACTCCGTCAGTACCTAATCCAAATTTCTTCCCCTGTAAAATGTTCTAGAAAAACAAAAATATTTACTTCCCGTTTTCTATTAAAAAATTGTCAGATTCTTTCAATTTGCCTATAAATATTTTATTAAATATCTTTATTGGTACTGCCATTCTTGTAAACAGTAACTTACTTTCCCATGCATATTCATTATTTTGTGTCATGAATTAAGATTCAGACCCATACATGCATATTCTGTTCAAAATACTCACACTGCGCCTGCTACATCAGTATCTGAACTCCTGATTATTTAGCCACACAGCAGCCCATTTAGGTAAAGTACAACTGAAGTAGGTTCAACAGGGAACTCTGAAACCTAAAATTTGGCCCCTCGAGGCCTAACGATGAGGCATTTGCTTCCCACAGTCCACTCCAGATTCCCAAATGGGATTTCCTAAAGCCTACGTGGGAGATCGGCATCCTCCTCCTCTTCCACAGAAAAGGGCTCTGGAATTTTTCTTGCATGGCAGCACTGCTTCAGCAGAAGTGGCGAAGAATGTTCCCACCCAAAATAAGCTCTAACCAGGAGATTGAATGACTCTTGAGAGGTGGGAAATGAGGTTGAATTCCCTCAGGAAGAAACTAAATCTGGGTTTCACACATCCTGGCGAGAGCTCTAACCACTGGACTACTGGGCAAAGGGGGCACATCCTCCCTCCGTACTCTAAAATAGCAGCTGCAGCTGTGCTTGGTGAGGATCACTGCTCTGCGTACCAGAGGCACTCTCAAAACCAGACAGAGCCTTCCAGTCATCTTAGGCAGATAACCCTCTGGTTTCTAGCCAGGATTAAATACAAGATTGGTGACAAGCTTCTCAGTCCTATTAATTTGGAAATAGCATAAAAAAAAAAAAAAATCACAGCTTTAGGCACCCAGAGAACCTTTAAAGCCACAAGGTAATGTGTTCATGTGCTGCTGGCACCTCTAGGGTTAAGGAGCAGCTAAGTAGGAGTTTTCAGCAACACTGTTTTTGAATTAGGTGTCTCTATTATCCCTATGAGGATTGGGTAACTAGAAGGCTAACTGAGGTCATTAAGGTAATCTGTGGCAAGGCACAATATTGGATCCAGAAGGCTTAGGTTCAGCTACTGGACTTTTAACTGTTTAACTATTAAGAACGTTTCTGTGGAAGAAGCATAGATGCAGGAAGCAGTTGGTGATACATTCTCCTCATTTTGGTGTGTTTTAGAAACATCGTTAGCATAAATCTTCTAGTGTGATTTGCACTTCACTTAATTTTATAAATATATAGACAAGCCTCAGTCTGCACATCAGAACCAGGAATGTTTTTGTATCAAGAACCTCAAATGAGAAAATCTGTAAATGAGTTAGCTGTTTTCTCATCTGTTCTCTGTGCCCCTCTTGCTGCCCCTTCTGCTGTCTGAGAAGAAACTGTTTTTTGTTCCTTCCCCCCTCCCCAAAGTTCTGTCTCACAACTGCTACTGCTTGACTGATGGATGGCGGGACACAGAAACAAACCCTCGGATTTGTAAGAGTCGGTGAGTAAGCATATCCTGGCAAAACACTTGAAGAGAACAAAAGATAACAAGCCGAAATCATAAAGTGCTTTTACTCTGTTTTAGAAAAAAACTCCACTCTGATCACATCCATGCCCTTCCCAAAGCATTCCACTAGATTTAGCTTGTATTTTGGGCACACCTCAGCTCCTCACCCTTATGTCTCCAGCCAAGGCCTGCTCCATAATCTCTTATCTGCTCAATTTGTTCTATGTAAGCCCTTCTCAGCATACACGCTATTCTTATTTTTGAGCACTTTTTCCCCCTCCCGTGTCTCTTTCCAATTTCTTGAGTTGACTCACTGAACGAACCTTTCTTAGTGCATGTCTCACTAACATGAAGATTAAGAATATGAAGACACACCACAAAGACAAAAGCCAATATTTTCAGCTGTTGTTTACCAGAATAGCTCTATTGACTTAGTGGACTAGCTGAAGAGCTGATCTCTCAATTAAAGCAAAAAAAAAAAAAAAAAAAAAAAAAAAAAAAAAAAGAGCCTCTGTCCTCCCACAGTGTTCTCTATGTGTTTTTTCCTCACGTAATTCATTGAGGATGGCGCTTGTATCACTTCCCTTGTCACACACTATGCTCAAAACACTAAGCCACCAAGCAAATGGCAGATAGTACTTTAGTCTTGCTCCCCTAGCATGTTCTGAATGAACTGTTTATAGAGCACTAAGAAATATCTGTTGAGATAAACCTTATGTGAATCTTACTGTAGATTTTGAATTATGAATTTGTTAGAACTAGGGTGAGAGACTATTGAATAACTTGCCAAGACAGTCTCTTCACTGCTGACCACTACAAAGTATGACATATTTTGCTTCATGCATTCCACTTGCTGTCTCTTATACTGCTTTGAGTTGAACTTACCTCCCCCAGAGTTCTTCTCTGCAGACTTCCATAGGGCCTACTTACTGACACTTGTATCAGAAGCAGCAGATGAAAGGACAGAGTTCTGATTACTTTTGCAACTGCAGTTTGAAGCATCAACTTGATACTAAAATTTTAATAGTTCAATGTAGTACATAATTATTTTCTAATTTCTGTGGAAAGGATTATTTCTAACTACATCATTGTTACAGACTTAGCTTGTCAGTAAGCTTGCTCACTGTGATTTTCCTCCCCCTAGTTATTGCAGTTCATTAATTTTGATAAATAGTTAATATATTGCTAACACATTATCTTTACCTGTTAATTAGGAGTAGGCATTGTTTTTATCATCAAAATTCTCCCTTACTCTGTATAACTTGACTTCCATGGAATCTTTGAACAAGTTGTTCAATATGTTCATGATGGAAAGCAAACAGGATATGAAGATGGTAGGACTTCATTATATGCAGCACAGAACTGACTTAATCTACTTTTCTAAGTACGTTAAATTCTGAACTCTTTTGTCTAGGAAAGTCATCTTAAGCACTCATCTCCAGCTTTGAGGATGTGAAGGAAATAAAGAAAAATACTCAATTCTACACAAACAAGATTCATTATCAACCTGATAATTAAGGTAACATCTTTTATATACTTTACTTTTTAGAAAAAACTGTCTAGTTTGTTGATCTCAGGAGGAAAATTGTGCTTTCTAGTCTTTGTACAAATAGATCTTTTTCTTATTTCAGCTGGATAACTAATACAGGAAAGATCAAATCATCCTCAGTTCAAGACTGATAATTACAAATACATCCTTGGTGCCTATCAGGCAGTTTGCCCAGACTATAGGTAATTAGATGATGGACATTCTTTCCCTCAAAATTATTGATATTTGGATCATATCTGGAATACTTCTCTCAATAACACAGCACTTCATGAAATATTCACATCCAATTCAAAATGGTACTGTATGTTACATAAAATAAAATAATTTTAATGATGGAAGTGTCACTTTCCTAGCTTAAACATTCAACTCCTTAACCAATAAAACACCCATATGATCTTTTTAAGAGTAAGATTATTTAACCTAAAGGCTTTTTAGGTGTTTTCAATACTATTCTTTTAGCACTATTCTCAAATAGATTATGTGGGTTTTATCAAACACACACCCACTCTCACCATCTGCTGGAAATTTATGAAAAGTATAAGAATGTTAAGGTAGATTTTCTCCATTTATAAAAACTGGAAGAAATTAAATCAAGAAATAGGATAGTTCTAAAAGACAGCTGTTTCAGTTCTGAGGGTTTCTTTCAATTTAGGAAGATGATGGCAATCATCTAGACTAGAATTGCATGCAATACCAACCCCAACCAATAGCAGGCTGGAAAGAGTTAGTGAAGGGCCTGATTGCGCTTCAGACATGCTGATTTCCCCAAAAAGCTTCCCCAGTAATGCTCTCCTGGAGGCACTTATTTTTATGCATATACTCCAGGTGGGCCCCTACTGCTCTGCTTTGTTAATTATGAGGACTCTTATCCATATTAGCCTGCACCCTTTGCCTGCCAATACAATCCACCATTTCCTCTGCTGATTGCAAGTCATCATCTCTCTCCCCCATTATTCCTAGTTTAATAGGAATTCTCACCAGACTGACTAGCCTTTTGGTAGAGATGCTTTTATTACCACTCAGGCAGGTGGATTCCCACCTCTTCCTAGAGGTTCTCAACACTCAAGAGGGTTCCATGGTCAAAAAAAGTCAAAATCTGTGCTGTCAACACCAGCTATACAACTTTCTGTTGACACAGGGTCCATCCAGTCCTCCTCAAGCCCTTCGCTCCTAGTAGCAGAATTGAGGACAAGAACACCTGGCCTCCCATGCTCTTGAGACTTTCCTATAAAGTTACATAGTCATGCTTGATATGTTCAAGGTACCCTGACAATATCATTGGGGTTCACATTGAAGAACAGCAGAGAGCAACAGCCCAAGGTTCAGAGAAGCCTCAGTACTCTGTTCACAACATCCTGGATCTAAGATCTGGGCAAACAGTAGACTTCCCTAGACAGCAGATCAGGCCTCCAACCCCCACAGCAAGGAGACTCCCACTACTATCACTCACTGCTTCTTTCAAGCGCTGTTGGCTTAGTTCAAGCCCAGCAGGCTCAGATGCTTTCCTGGACAGAGCTTGCAGTCCTTCATCTGCCACCAGGGCACTAAACATTTCTGTGGCTGCAGACCTGCAAGTGGAGCAGGAACCTTCCTCTGGCTGTCAGAAGTCACAAGCTTCCAGCCTTTGCCATTGTGGCAATTTCTGTTTCTTAACCCGACAAGCACAGACCCTGCTGCCCCACCTTTGATATGGCTGGAGATTCAGGTTTTTTACACATACAGGGTTTCAGCTCAGGTCAACCTCTTTCTCATTATCTCTGATGCTGCACAGTCTGCTGATCTCTTCTCAAAGCCCCTGCACTTGAGTGCACAGACCTTCCACCCACACATACCTCCTGCAGGCAAGGACCCCTCCCCTTCCTGCACCAGTCTTCGCAGGAGGCACCAGAACCGTTGAAGCCCCAGACATTGAGAGCTGCATCCTCCCTTTGGAACTCTGCCTGAACTGCGGCCTTTAGTGTGCCAAGAATAGTTGCTCCCTGGAGCAACTGTGCCCTTTAGTACATCATAGCCACCACCAAGCACAAGAACACTGTCCTCAGCAGAGCTTCTGAGACCCCTTCAATCCAAATCGCTGCCTCTCTCAGCTGTACTCTAGGCCCAGCACTTTTACAGACTCTCCCTAGCACCTGCTGAAAGGTGTTTGACCCTCCCTAGTCACGAGTCAACTGGAACAAAAGCTAATGCACTCTTTGATCAGGAGCAGCTGACAGAGCTTGTTAGAAGCTGCTAAAGCTTCCTAGAAGTCAAATCCCTCTGCAGTTATCCCCTCCTGGCAGCAACAGACAGCCTCAGGTTCCTCAAGGGCTTCATAGGAGTCCTCTCACAATCCCAGATGATGTTCCCAGAAGATCTACAGGATCTGAAAGCAGAGTCTAGAAATTGCTGCACAGACTGCTGTGGATGTTGGGGGATGGGCTCCTGGGATGTTATGGAAAGAATGCTGTGGGAAAGCATGCTGAAAATGAGGGGAAAATAGGAAGGGTAAAAGTGAACAGTTTTCTGCTTTTTTTTGGTGTAGAGTCTCTGGGCTGCTCTCTAGAGGGAGAGTTGGGAGGGCTACATTTCCTACCTCCTCCAATGGGCAAAAGAGTAAGCAATGGCCCAGGACATCAAAGATTGGGAGCCAGCATGCAGCTGCTATAGGATGAAACGGATCTGGACACATGTTTGCACTAGTTTTCGGGTATGAGAGTGATTTTTTTGGCCTGAAAACAGGGGATGCCTTAAGCTACATATAGCGCTTCTAATTTCTTCCTGAAGGAAGGTAATCCAGTCAGCAGTTGAGCACCTTGAAAGCCATACTTGGGTTGCTCTTGACTACCTAAGCCAAAGAAGAGTTTCTCAGAATATTTGTATGACTACTTATGTGCTGTAAAACCCACTGGTAATATGATCTGAGTAGCTTAATGTCTACTCTTTACCTAGGGTAGTTTAGGCCCATAAGCTAATTGAGCCTTTCCACTGACCTACTGCAAATTGACTGTGTCTTCAAGACACTCACTGGAAGCATTGAATTAGGTACAGACTGACCTCTAGGTGCTGCAATGTTTAGTTTCCCAATATGCCTGTTCCTTTAGGGATTTGGTACTGTGCTCCAAAAACGTAGCTCTTCCTGCATTATTTGCTATATTAGAACAGAAAGTTAAATAGTTATTTTTAAAAAAGAATCCATGGCCTTCTTGACGTTTCCAGCAGATCATTTCTACTTTTTTTTTTCTATTTCCTCTCTCATTCATTCACATATACTCTCTGTACTTTTTACATATACTCTCTGTACTTTTTAGTTTCTGCTTTCTGTTGTGCAGGAGGGCATAGGGCCTTAATTATCATATGAATACTTCAGTTTTATGAATAACATACATTATTTACATCAAAATCATGCCCCTGAGTTGTTCTGTGCATGTAACACAAAAAGAGATATTGACTTTGAAGGTCTCAGTAAAAATATAATGTGGATACCATTTGTTTATTTAGAAAGTCTTCTCACGATAGACTAAACAGTTCCAAACATTAATAATGGATATTTACCTAGAAAAAATTACAATGTAAGAACTCTATTGCCTGAAGGACAATATTAATTAGTAATAGTAGCCCATAACTTAGTTTCAGAAAATGCATGCTGTCTTCTCTAAAGTATGTATGGCACATAATCACACTAACGCTGGTCAAATTAGGTCACTTCCTTTGAGGCTTTGTAAATATCCAGATGTTATCTTTTTCACCTATGCAGCTGAGATAGTTTTTATGTATTTTATTCCTTATTGCAAGCCTGCAGTGAAGCCTCTCCAGGCAGAAAACGATCCCTGCGATCCCCTGCTCTCTGTACGCCAGCCCTGCTGAAGAGAGTGGGAGCTGCACATTTGTACCTTGGAAGAGAATACAACCCCTAGGCACTGTGTTTTAAAATCAAGCAGTAAACATTCATCCCAGTTGGAAGCGGAATACATTTAAACTTATAAAAAGATTGTTTACAGAGGCTGGTGGAAAGAGCAGGTAGTGTTTATTTTAATTATTTATTCTTTTATTCATTTTCAAAGAGGTAATGAACCCTTTCAAAAAAAAAAAAAAAAGAAAGAAAAAAAGAAAAACTGTTGAGAAACATAAGGCATTTAGCACAAAAGCAATGTTGACAAAAAGGGATCAATAGTTTTTTGGTGCTGTTGACATTGTGTGGAGACAATCTGGTCGCCTACCTGACGCTGGGTCAGTACCCGCGCCTCGCGGGCCAGCCTCCGTCCCGGTTTCGGAGGCGCCGCCGCGGAGGCTCCGGCACCTGGCCAGGCGAGCGCTGCGCGGCGAAACGCTGCCGGTCCCGTCTGCAGGGGCCGGTGATCAGACCTGTGTGTACAGCTGCTCCCGAGTACACAAAACAAAGCCTTTTCAGTCGCAGATCCTCGGCGCTTCACGCGTTTCAGGAGACCGGTATAAAGATCCTGTGAAACTCAAAATGCAAAAAATTAACGCAGTCCATCTTCCGCAGTGGTGAGAGTCGCTGCCCCTTGATCTGGAGAAGAGCTTTGCAGTGCTTTTGTTCCCTATATGCAACTCTGCTGAGGGCAGATATGGGGGAAATACGTTTCTTTCTAGCTATGCTGAAGTTTCCAGTCAATTTGAAAATTACTTTTCTGTTACTATTCAAATACTAAATAGAATATATAGCACCTCAGTGCTGGGAAACTGATTTAAGGATGAAATTTTTGCCTTGTTTCTGAATTTGCTTCATTCTTTTAAAATATACTCCTGTAGGTTAATCTATTCTTGTTACAGTTACCTTTTTCAGCATTCACCACCTTGTTCGTGTTTTATACAATGTCAGATAGCAAGTGTCAAGAGAAATTTAAAATTATAGTTCATTTGCTCTAGTTAAACATAAGGAAGCAAAAGCAATTACCAGAGTAAAATGATGGAATTAAAGATTCTTCCTGCAACCTAGTTAGGTATTTAGTGTTTGATGAGTGTTGCAAAAGATAAATACATTTTTCAGAGAGGACTGTATCAATCTACAATCGTGAATGAAAGTCACTGAACATGATTTAGATATCAAATATATGGTTTGCAAACAAAAATCAGTCTTGGACCAGGACGCTGGAGCTAGTTAAGAGTGTAATGTTTCTTCTTTGTTCCTCCAATGACTTTTTTTCTGTAAGTGGTGAAAAATATCTTAAAAGTGATCTCAAATTTCTTACTGAAAATGTATTTAAAGAAAGACTAAATTCAAAAGCAATCCTGCAGATATTCTGTAGAAGATCTGAAATATATATATAAATAAAATCCCATATAAACACAAGGATAAAATGTTAATTAGTTTAGTTTAATTACAAGCTTTCTGTATGCTGGAAGTTGAAATTTAATGGATTGGTGATTCAATTTGATTGATCATAAAAAGTGAGCATAGGCTTATTGTTGTGGTGACTAGCCTAAACTGTATGTCGTGTGCATCTGTAATTTAATCTGTGATTCATACTATATGGCACATTACGCATAACAAAATCCCGTTGATTGTTAAATATAGAGGACGCGAATTCATATCAGCCTCACTTATAAGTATCAGATGTTCTGTAAGAATGAGTTATAAATTCAGGGCTGTCATTATTTTGACATCGCTTTCTGTAGTAACAGTTTACTGTATTCAGGTTAGGTTCAGAGTGAGGTTATAGCACGGCAAGTTGTTGCTCTGACCCTGGAAAAAAACATTAAAGAGCAGAACCCCATCATCAAAACTCAGGGAGACTGGGATGGTAGAGGAGGGGAATAATCTCCAGAAGCTTTTCTAACATGCTTGCAGGCAGAAGGAAGGAGCGGACATGAAATTCCTGTTCACCTCTTGCCTGTTCAGCTGTAACAGGAGAAAGATCTGCAGTAATGTGAAGAAATTCAGGGCACCTTGCTTTCCTCACGGCTCGTTGTGCCGGGTATTCGGGCTGTCCCCGGCTCCTCAGACCACAGCGCAGAGAGGGAACCAGAACTCTTGTGCGCTCCTCAGCTTACACGTGCCACCAGCGGGATAAGAAATACTCAGCCTCCATGTTCTGGGGCTGGAGAACGGTAGGACACCGCTCTGGGTGTTCCTGTGAAGCAGAAGACCTCTCTTAGGACTTGACACATCCAGCTAGGGGGAGGGGGATATTTGCGTATGTAAATGTCTGCATTTCCCTTGCACTCTTCCTGTTAAGAAAAGGCATCAAAGTTTCCTCACAAAGTTCTTTTATAAAAATTAAAATAATATCTCTCAGGATGCCATAGGAAATTCAGAGCAAGCAATACTCTAGTTAGAGTGTTTGGGGAATTAGGTTTTTATGATGAGTTTATAAATTATTTGAAAAAGATAGTACACGTATAACTACATGTAATTTTTTTTCAGGTATGGAACTGGCATGGAAATATTTTTCAGCTTATACCTTTTTTAACACTTCTAAACTTATTGTTTAAATAACAGCCAAGGAAACGTTCTTTTCTTCTGTTGCCTTGTTTCTGTGTCTAGGGACGCAGTTTTAGTTGCAGCGAGTTGTTGTGACTCCTGATATCTGTAAAGCCCATTCAAGGGTACCTCTGATCCATCTCCAGGTCTGAATGTCTCTCTGTTTTTAAATATGACACAAGAATGTATCAAGAGGTTCTTAATATTTTGAAATATCCAGTCACACAGAATGCAAGCTCATTTTGAAATAGCATGATAGTCATATTCTCACCTGTGTAATCAATTCCTGTTCTTTGAAGATCTGGGGCGCTGCTGAGGTTTTAATGAGGGAACTTGCAGTTTTGTTTAAATCTAGTGTTTGTGTTTTATTGAAGATAGGAAAAAATGATGACCAGTTACGCATACCGAACAGCAATAGAAAGGGAGTCAGATGATGAAGACAGGGAAACAAGAAGAGCCAAAGCGCTGTGGGTTCTGAGTTACATTAAATATACATAGCATTATTATAAAAGTCGCATCACTGATTAGAAAGTGCTTTTCAGTCCTTACCATCTGCCTGTATTGTTGTTGCTCATAAGGTTTAGTATTTTCTTCTGGGGTCTGGCCAGCCCGCTTGTGTTTAATAATCTGCTGTCCTTTTATACTTTACTCAGCAATCATTCGCATTCTGTTGCAATACCAGCAAAACTTTAAACAACTACTTCTCATGTTTAATTCATGTTGGGGTTATTCTCAGATGGTCTTAGAATGCTCCCATTCACTACAATCTTCTTAAAATAGCCTTTGGATATACAAACTTACAGACTCTTTGCTCATTTTCCCAGAAGGAAGCCTTCCACTGTACTGTATTTCCACTGCACATAATGCAAATGAGGGGAAAAGGAGAAAAAAAGAGAGAGACCAGGTTCTCATGCAGGTGCTCTGCACCACTTTTCTATGGCATTCCATATTAATCTCTAGCTAGAGTTTAGTGAAATATTTATTTAAGAAAAACAAAGCTGTCTTGTTTTTTTTTTTTTTTTTTTTTTTTTTTTTCCTAAGAAATAATAAAAAATATACTCTCCTCCCACCCCTGGTTGTTATACTAACATAAATCCATTGGAATGAGATTAGCCTTTTCTGGGGCTGGTAGAGACATGCAAAAACTACAGACTATTTTCTCTTCAATAGCATTTTGCTATGTTTGTCAAGATTAGGTAGAAAGCACTTTTTCTCTTTCTCTACGTTGGCTTTATGTGGACTGCTACAGGATTCTACCATGCACAAAAGATTGCCAGATTAAGCCCTGAAGATTTTTTGAAGACATTCACCCAATTTTTATCAGTAAGTCTGATCAATGAAAATAAAGGGAAATTAGTTAGCTCACTCTTTTCTGTGAAATAATAAAAAAATCTCAGGAAGTATTCGTACAGTGTATATATACTTTCTTACATGGAAAACTATTTCCATGGAAGCAGATGCTGTGCTGTAGAATGTCTGGCACCAAGAACCTCTGATAGGAAACATTAATCAGAGCTCAGATCCACACAGCGAATTTTGCTTATACTTTTAGCTCTGTGACTCTGTGATTGTGTTTAATAGAAGTTAGAAAGATCACTATCCATGCAAATGCTTTGAATATTTAGGATATAACATGGAGGTGCTCTGTCTTTGCTACAAAACACATATATATATGAAAGACAAGTTCAATAGTCCATGAAATGATGCACTAATCTCAAGAATTCACATGCAAATTGAGATATATTTTCGTCTTCATGCACCTTCAATTGTAAAGGTAATTTCATCCTGAAAGTAAAGTAAACCTACAAAATATATACATTGCAGATACAGCAGAAAAGTCTTACAGAAAAATTGCTTTTTTCATTTTGAGGTAAAATGAACATGATTCTTGCAAAATAACTTCTATATCTTATCTTAACTTTGTTTCATTTTACTTCTTCTGTATGATTGTTTTATAACATTAGTAATATGGAACTGTTGGGATATTCATTCCTTTTCTTTTTGCAGTTTTCCTGAACATGTTTGTGGATTTTCAAAATCATTTTAAGGATATTCATTTTGGCCTGTGTTCTGCTCAGCATTATATGCTTAACATTGTCCTATAAATGAAAAATAAATATTAGACTCTAGATATTACAAATAAAATAACAGTATGTATGTAGAGATCAAAAAACAGATATAACTGAATCTCTTCTGTGCTTTTCTTCCAAATATCTGACATTGTAGTAAAACCATTTGTTTCCCCCAGAGTTTGAGGTTTATATAGACGTAAAATTTATTTAGGTTTATTCACTAACTATAAACACTTCCTTGAAACAATGCAATTTGAAATTAGTGAAAAATAAGAATATTTAGAAGGATGAGGAAAAATGAAAATTGAAAAACTTTCAGAGAAATAGATCTGCATATCTCAGTCCAAAAACCACTCTCCCTTATGAGAATTAGGAAGAATTTTCTGTGCTGGCAAATTCTTTGATAGGAGTTCTTGTACCTCTCCTGAAGGCCATGAAAGTTGCCGTGATCAGAACCAGAACACTGGAGCAGACTGAAACCTGGTCTGGCCGCTGACTGGCACCTGATATTTCTAATACGCATTGCAAAGTTCCCAAGAACAGGCTTATTGTAGAAACAATTGCAAAGCGGCAGGGGTTAAGCCTCGACAAAGGCAACGAACCAGCTTTTATCTATCGCTAGGTGCATGTCTGTAACAGCTTTCTGTCAAAAACATTCTCGCTGCTGTTACACCACCAGCAGCAGCGAGAGCAAAAACGCCGCCGCAGCCAGAGACCCAGTATTTCCTGGCTGTTAATAGTAACCTTGCTCTGAGCTATACCATGGTTAAACTGTCAAAAACTATCAGAGCCTCGGCTACAGTAAAGATGCAATTAATATTGTTGCAGGAGTCTTTGCAATGATGGGAAAGTTTCCCCATAAATCTGTGGTGTAGGCAGGAGCCGTAAAGCCTCAGGAAAAAGAGCAGAAAGGAATCGGTTGCCGTTGTATTTAGGCATCGGAACTTGTTGCCATTCAGAACATCTCTTATGAGTACTACATACGGAGGAAGGTCGGGTAATATTATTTAGGTAAGAAAATGAAGCATTTCAGTGTCGGGAAATGTTAGACTTGGCCTTTTTGTGTGTCCAGTTGATATGTGAATGAGGCAAGGACCTTGTGGAAAAAGTCGTATGTGATCGGATTTTTAAAGATTATAATTAGTGCTGTTAACTTTATGTAAGGGGATTTTTGTCTGTTTTTCCCAAATATATCTGTTTTTCTCTAAAAAAGAAAGACACAATAAAATCAAAAATATTAAAAGTAGAAACCTGAAAAAAAATTTTGTCTTAGAAGTTTGCTTTTTTTTTTCATTGAAAGCTCAAAATGCTTTAAGAAATATTCAGCAAAAATTGCCAAAAGAGACAAGCTATTGGAGTTTACAACTGCAGCGTAGCTTCCTCTTCTCTCTTCTGCCCCTTATCCCCAAGAGCTTGGATGCCTGTGTCCTACATATTGCCTCTGGGCTTAGGATGCTGGGGCACGTGCTGGATCCTGATGTGGAGAGATTATCCGGGGAAGATCTTTCTTCTGCCTCTCATGCAGCTTTTCTGCCTGCTCTTGGGAGTTCTGAAAAACGCCGGGCGGTTTTTCCACTGCCGGGGAAAACTTGCTCAGGATGTGCAGTGACTTCAGTTGACTGTCAAAGTTTTCCCGATTAACCCAAGTGAGGAAAGGAAGAAGAAGGTGGGTTGTTTTGTTTGTTTGTTTTTTTCCCCCTTTTAATAGTTTCTACTTCAGCTAAAACTCAATGAAATTAAACGGGACATAGGAATGGCACTTCTACAGCCCGAGGGGTTTCTTTCTGCTAAATATCACAGGCCAGCTGCAAGGAAAGAGCAACCACAGTATTCGTTACAACTGAGAGCACTAGCCATCGAGCGTGCAGGTTATTTACCAGTTACACCTGTAACGCGCGTCTGGTGCGTCTTCCTTAGGGGGAGAGTAAATTGGTATTGCCCGGCTGAAGTTGAGGGGTAACTGCCGAGAATCTGGCCCTTAATACGCGACACTTAAAATTAACCATAGGAGCAAAAAGGGCCCAAGAGCGGTCGCAACGAGAAAGCATCGGGAACGTCGCATTCGGCGTGTATCAATATACACAACTGTCGCTCTCCCGTAGCATGACGGTTCCAGCTTCCCCTGCTTCTGAAGATGGCACACTAGCCCGCGGGAAGTTGTCTTGGGGAACATAAACGGCGGAGGGTCGCGAAGGGCTCCTAACCGGTTGCCCCTTTTATGAGCAGTTTCTGGGAAGCCGTTTCTTGTCATCTCACTGTTGATGCATCTCTGACACTATTCTCTGCGGGGTGCCTCCCGTTACAGGTAAAATGTATCATGTTTATTACTTCATGCAGTCCTCCGGTGGCATTTATTCTGCACTTGTGCGGAAGTGTTTTCAGCGTTGAGAGGGAACAGCAGAAAGCATTAAAATTTATACCAGAAGAGTGAATTGTATTTAAATAACTTCATAGTTAACCAAATAAAAGCTTTTGAATGTTATGGGCCAGCTCTTTAGCTGGTGTAAGCTGGCTTTCGCTTCCCACCGGCTGAGGATCTGACTCGCTGTGTTCAGGCTGGTTAATGCAGCAGCAGAGAAATGCAGAATTATATGTCAATTGAGAGTAATTCAAGTGGATAGCTGAGCGGGAGGACAATGCAGCATCCCTGCACAGCTATTGCCAAGGCTCCTTCAGCCGATCGTCTCTGAAAGAGTTAGAAACACGTTACATTCATGTGAAGAGCTCTTGACTCTTAACAGCCAAGAGCACTTCACATGAAATGTGAATGCATGTTGAATGTTTATTCTTTTATTAAATCATTCCCTGCTATTATCAAACCGATGTATTGTTGTAGGGTTTCCTTTTACTTTCAGCTATTTCTAGGTTTCAATACAAGTATAGTTTGCTATTAGTACTTGACTAATTATCCTACATTGTTGGTATATTAGTTTAATCTAAGCCTGTCACCTTGGCTTTCTGTTGTCATGCACTTGACTCATCACACTCCATTCATGCAACACTCTTTATGGCATTGGGCAAAATAGCAGATGTTGAAACTATCTCACTGCTATTTTAAAAGTATCTATAAAATGAGTTATACTCTAATGGAATCTCAGAGAGCACTTCTAACGGGGAGCTGCTCATGCTCAGCATAATGAAATGTAAATATATTTTTTGTGCTGAAGAAGTCACAAGCATACAACAATCTCTGTTTGAGGTTTTGGTGAGGTGCAAGGAGGTGTTTAAAATCAAAATAATGGTAACTATGTTTTTTTAACTTGACTGTCATATAGGGAAATGAGGTGTTTTGTTGAGTTACTGTGAATGTTGAGCTCACTTGGACTGAAGAGCTGTATAATTGAACTGAAATGGCAATTATTTTACGTTTAAATGTATGACATTGTGCAGAGTCCTACACTTTCTTGCAGTAGGCTTTTTAATTTCAGATCAGCACATTTCTGCCACTGATTTTTATCTCTTTGCTAGCACTAGTGGCAAGATACCACATGTAGAAAGTGAACATGTATTTTAAATTCGTAAGGTGAAACACAAGTGACTTACGCTCTTAAAAATTAAACATCACCATTATATTCCAAATCAGCTAGCTCCTGTGTATCAGTTTAGATGGGAAAACAGTTCAGAAATTCTATTTTTTCACTCTCCTTCTCTTTGATACCAAAAACTCAACAGCAGTACTTTCTCAATTACCTTTAAAGATCCCCGGGTGCTGGAACTGAAGGGCTGAGGAGAACGAACCCAAGTCTCCACTTCCCAGTTCTCTAACAATATGCTACAACACCGTTTTCCTTCTTGCTCACTCCCTTCTGCCTCATAATTCTTGCATTCTGGTACATGTAGTATGGGAGCTTTCACGAGAAAGACTTTTATTCTTTTCCATATAATTCTGGAAAAAAAATAGTCATAACTTTTTTTTTGCATTTTGTAGCAGGCCTGATACCCTGAGCCAGGTTTCAGCAACCAGTAGACAATGCAGCTGTACCAAGACTGACTCCAAGTGTGAACAAGGGCAAATAAGGATATTCAGTAACGAGTTAATGTGTGCAACCTGGTTGATTGCCTGGTAATGAAACGGTTTGTCCCATACATCTTTCCAACCCCTCTTCCCTAATTACTGAATTGAAATGCAAGAGAAAAAGGGCCTGCTAAACTGGAGAGATTGACAAGCAAAGAGTCCCATTCTCTGTTAAATACTGTTAATTTTGTGGACTTATTTCCTTACCAGCTCAGCTCTTCTGACAGTGTGGACACAGAAGTGGCAAGAGGCAGGGGTAAGGCAGAGAGCAGTGCAGAGAGAAAGATACCTGGTGAGCTGGATTTGTAGAAATGTAAATGCGTGGATAAGTTGTCTTTACCTAATGCTAGCCTTTTCTCAAGGGAAAATATTGTTGCCTTTACTGTCTAGTACAGCAAGCCCAGGCTAACAAATACTTCTATTATAAATAGTGTTTCCAAGTTACAGTTCCCCCTTTCTTATCTTACTTAGAAATCTTGCCTGAATGAAAGTTGTCTGGGATTTGCTGAGGTCCATGGCTGAGTCAAAGCTGTGGCTCTGACCAACTGCCTGGACATCACGGACAGGTAACGACAGGCTGGCACTGACTGCCTGTGCTCCTGGAAGCATCGGAGTATTTATGCATACGTTGCTTGGAGTTGATGGCTAGATTTCTGCTCTGTAGCTCCCAGAATAAAAATGAGTCATAATAATAATAACTGTGCTGGAAATGTGGCTTTGTTTTTGAAAGATTGGGTGTTCCCACTATTGCTAACAACAGTATATCTGAAAACAGGATATCAGTGGCAGTACGTTTTAGAGGATAAAACATTCCCTCTGGAGACGCAGCTTAAATTTCAGCTGCAAATGACACCCATGCTACTAGGGTATAACTTTTTATTGGAATATGTTAGCCTGAGACTTAGCTGGAGCTCCCGCTGTTACGCTTCTGTGCAATGGCACCTAGATGGAGAGGACTGATTCTGGCAGCTAAAAGCATATGATGCTGTAAGTTAGAGTAACATGTGACGCCATCCAGTAAACACTGGGCACAGATCTTTCTGCTGTGATAGTATCGCTGACATGCAAATACAATGAGACATATGCTTTGTTTTGATTTTTCTTTTAAATACAAATCGAACACTGTAAACCTTTTTAAAATGTATGCTTCTAAAAGCGGGGAGTAATGAAATAGAATATGAGCACAGTTATGGTAAATCATTGTATAATATGCAATAGTTTCAAGCTACTCACACGTCACTTCGCCATAATATTTGCAGTGTAATCAAATGGTCCACAAATGATTAATATTCTTAAGTGCTTTCCTTTTTCTCTTAAGTGCTTCCAGGCAGAAAAGAAGAAATATACCACATTATCAGTGTTTGTGTGCTGTTAGTGTCACAGTCTCTATTGATTTTTACCTCCTGTTACATATGCACATTAGGAGGTTTCATCTGTGTACGACAAACAAATTGGGGAATGTATCTTGAGCTAGAACTGCAGCTGGTATAAATTGTGGTAGCTCCATTGACTTCACTTGAATTATGCTTATTTACATAGGCTGAGTATGGGGCCCTTGTCTTCCAAGGGAACTGAGAGTATTAAGTACAAGTAATATGTTATCTCTTCTTCATTCGGGTGTCTCTGGGGACTCTGCCTCTATTCTATTCCCGTGGCTTTCACTTGTATTTCTAATGATTAAAAATACTTTCTCTGAAATGAAAAATAAACAGACCTTGAGTATTGGGAGCACATTAGGTTTTTAAAAGTGTCTATGACTTAATTTTAGTATTGTATCTTTCTATGTGGGTAACATTACAGAGGGTAAGGTCTAGATGAGTTTTTCTGAGTCTAAAAATGTGGTACTTCTTTCAGAGCAAGGCTAAGGGAGGAAAGGTAAGACCTCTATTTTCAATAGTGCTAATAAGCAAATGTTAAGTGCTAGGATGGTGCAACATCAGAGTTCTGCTAAAACTGCAGCATCTACTGTTACTGCAGCTGAGTTCCAGCAAGACTCAACTCCTGTTTTCTTCTGTGAATCTGTTTGTAATTTGGAGGCACTTAAACTTGAAGGGTGGCCTGAAGATCAAGAAAATCAATTTTCAGTTCAAGAAACAAAAAGAAAATTTCTAATTCTCTGTTATGAGGAGCTTGACACTGATCTGAAATATTGTCAAAGACAGAGAGATTCAGAAACCAGAACTTGTACTTTTGGGGAGAAGGAGCCAGGAGGTTGAATGAAAAAAAGGAAAACTCATGATAATCAAGCCAAATCTTAGCAAGGCTGAAGCTTCTTCCTTATGCTGCTTTTATTCTGCATTTGTTCTCACCATAGATTCATGAAGAGTTGGAAAAAGAATCAGGAAAAATCTGGCAGTGGAAGTATAATGAAGAATCAAGCCAGTCTTGGCAGATTTCAATTAGCAGTAGGAATATGGAATTCTTGTGGGTGCCCTCTCTTTAGGCAAAAGTGTCTTTTCCAAGTAAAATGACTGAAAAAGTCTTGTCACTACTCCTGTGGAAAAGGAAAAGAGGAGTCTTTGCTATGATACTAAAACTCCATTCATATGCACTTTTTGTTTAAATTAAATTTAAATAAATTTAAATTTTTGAATTAAAGATACCCTCCTCAATATGAAAGAGTAAAAAATATTTAATATACTTAGTAAATAAAACAACAGGATTTTAAGATTTAGAATCGTTTATACGTGTATATAATTATTTCATAGAAGCGAGTGTTTGGAATCTGTTCAAAGAAGGAATAAAAACTTCTCTCACCGACAAGAGAGTTCTTTGAAGAGTAGTTTTTGTGTGCAATAGGACAGAAGAAAACAGCAAGAGGACTGAAGTTGAGTTTGGAAATATATTTGTGAATAAATAGTTTTCGCAAGGTGCATTGTTGGACCATGAAGGGGATCTCTTGCTTGACTTTATGGTGAAGGGAGATAGAAAAAGCCCTGGAATCAAAGAAAGGCTAAAGCAACAGGGATAGACACCTTGGAGGATAGGTTCATAAGTTCCAGTTTCTTGCTGCAAATCTTGAAAGAATAGTTTAAATAGTGACTACAACTTGAAAGGTACAGCAAAGTCTTCGGTTAGGCGTATTAAGCAAACGGAGCACGGAACAAATGAAGTGCGACAACAAGCATATGTCGTGCCAGACGAGAGCCAAAGGTGCTTGATATTCACAGACGTACTCTTAGAGAAAAACGAAACACAAAAATGAAAAGGCACATATTTGCCTACGTGACTAAAAATGTATATGCTTAGTTCTGTAAATCTGGTTTGTCATATGACAGCGGTAATGTAAAGCAGAAGTTCCTCTATGAGAAAATGTTAGTTGGTTTAATGTCTGATGTGGAAGTTGGGGTCAGTCTCATCAGTGCACATTTTCTATGGTACTTTGGCAATGAAGCTGGGAAGGAGAACAAGACCTTTTATCTAGTCTGATGTCAGAGGCTTTGAATGACAATATCATATCAGCCTGAAAACAGACCGAAAACACTTTTATTTTCCCAAATCCTTACATCTGTTTAAATGATTTCTAGTATTGTTTTTATAAACTGTTCTAAGCAACACAGACATTGTAAAACATTATTTTAGCAGCAGTTAACAAAAACATTATCATTTTACAGTGTTAAAGCCAAGAAGCACAGAGTAATTTAACATAACACTGGAGTTATAATAATCAAACAGGGCAACTATATCACAAAAGTGCACGTACCAATGCACTGTCAGACTCAGCATTCATAATCATTAATAGAACTGCCACTGTGGGTTTCCTTTGGTGATACCGTGATGAGCCTTTGAGTTGGCAGAGCAATGAGTGCAACATTGTCTAAAGATCAAATGCAACCTGATTTTCATGCACAATCAGATCATTTTGTTGATATTGTGCCCAACAACGTTCCACTAAAAGGAAGAAGAGATCTAAAATCAGTTTGGCAATGGAATGCAGTTATTTTCTATTACATTGGCACTGGACCTTTTTTTTCTTTTGAAGCTTTCAGAGTGTCATACCGGAGACTACTTTGAGAAGACTTGCTTTGGGCCAAAAGCCAAAACCATAAAAATGTTGCAATATAGCACTATACAATTAATATATTAAAGACTATAAATAAACTAACAAAATGAGGACTCAAATGGTATCACACTATAACTCACATCTTAAAACAAACATCCCATAACACAGATGTGGTTGTACATGGTGAGCAAAGGACAAAGGGAAACACAGATATAAACATCAGCTGGAGTGCAAACGGGTGCACAGGCAAACACATCTGCACAGATGCTAATTCACACAGTATATTTTGTATCTTTCCGTACAAGCTGCAGTGTGTATTACATTTAATTTCTTTTCTCATGGCTTTAAATTGAGCAGGGGTTTTAATATACAGTTGGAGTAAGAACGAATTGATTCTTGAATGTACCTTGTAAGTGCTTGCAAAAATACTTTTCTTTTTGCTTTAATAAATCCTGTGGCAGTTAGCAAATGAAACTAAAAACTACTGAACTGCAGTAAACTGTCTACTAAAAAACTGTATGATAAAGGTTTGACTGCTTGAGTGCTTTTTCCAAAGCCCCTTAAAACTGGCAGAAAAACAGTTGACTTCAGTAATAGTTGAACCTGGCATATGCACGAATGGCTACTAATCGATACTAATAATCAGTACTAGTATAAGAATAAAATAATAACTTCTAAACAAAGTATGGTGAGTTAGCATGAGATTGAAAGGCAAAATCCCTCTAACCTGACATTCCTTGTGAAGTTTAGGTCTTTTGCACTTTTATTGAATTGAATGTTGTCATTGAAAGAAAGCTGTATAAATGCCAGCATTGTGGGTTTTATCCTATAAAAAGCAATATTCACCTTCACCTTCTTTTGCTGAATGTTCTTATCCATTCACACACGACTTAGCTGGCTTCAGGAAGCAGATGTCGAGTCTTGGGAACAGATTTTTTTCCAATATCAACATCTGGAAGTGTAGCTGTCTCAACTAGTAGTGATACTGGTGGCTGTGCAAAAGCCTTCAGGGCTAATATCCTGGGTCAGGCTGTTCAGGGAATTGCTAAAAGTCTTTCTCAGGAATATTTCTTTGAGTTACTGCTGACTTCAAGGAATCTGTTTCTACCCTCCAACCCCCATTAAATATGATGATTAAAAAAAAAAGGCAAATAATTTTCTCAGTAAAAGAAAGATATTCCCAGGGAGCAAGATACTATTTCCTCCAGTTTATTTAAAGATCTCCCATAAATAAAATGACTTGAAGCCTGACGGTTTGGTTCTGAAGGCCATTTACCATCTCCCTCCTATTAATTTCTACATTCCTTAGAGTTCTGACGATAACAATGTTACAAGTTGCTTTTCTGGTGAAAATGGTGAAGCAGGGAAACTCATTATGAAGAATAAGTAACTGTTGAAAGTTAGAGCTGTACAGAAGTCTCATTAAAAAGATCTTTGTACTCATAATCTTTGGATGACACATTTTGAGCTATAAATTTTATGTTTTCCTTAAATGTTACTGCATAGATCTTAACGCTAGCCGGAAGGCAGCAGGCATCAGTTCTCCTGCCGCAGGGAGTGATCCACGTCTGCAGAGCTGGTGCCTGGAGCCAAGGAGCGGGCAGTGGATCAAGGAGGGAAGGGAAGGGAGGCTTGGCCAGGCGGCGGTGTGCTTCACACATTTTCAGTGGCCACGTTGTGATTTTGGGTGAAGTCTCATAGCCAAAAATGCACAGGCGATGTGTACTTCAGATAAATGATGTGCTGAATATTCTGAACTTTATGCCTCTTTGCATGACCATGGTTCTAGCTCCACTTTTTGAATCTGTATTTTAGAAGATTAGTTATCTCAAGATATTAAACTCCCTCATCTGATGCCTCTGCTCCAAATCTGTCTACTAATTTTATCTCACTCCCAAAGACCACTACAGATATTGGGTTAAATCCATTCTTGATACAATGATGCTGTCTTCACAGTGCCAATGATGGGATGAGTTAAACCTGTTCCTCAGAAATAAAGAAACTCTTCCTAACTCAGATTTTTGTGTCCACTGTGCATTTTGATATATCAAATCATTTCTTAGAAAGTTAACGGTAAGATTCTGAAGTTTCAGTATTTGAGTCTGCTGCTTCTGTAACCCTCATTCTGTCCCATTGCTATTCTCGTTATCATCTTCATCATGATTATGGTATGTATTCTTTATAAGGATAAATAGACAGAGTTACAAGTAAAAAATAACTCTTTCTAAAGAGTTTATTATAAAATAAACTTTTTTTCCCACACTGCATAGGTATATGCACTGCTTGAGACACACAGGGTGCACAGTATTGATGAGCAAAAATATCTTTGCAAAAATCTTGCCTTACACCCATAAAAACCAGAAGTAATTTTATTTCTAGAAACTCTAAGTTTGCACCAGTACAGCTATGATCAAACTGAAGATCTGGCAACTTTAGTTTCTTTATAAAGTAAAGATCTGGCGTAAGCTTTCTTTTGTTTTCTTAATATATGAATCTCTCCCATTAGGAAACCTTAGCTTCAATACTCTCTTTGATTCAGCCAATTTCTCCTTTACAGAGTTTCTGCAAAGCAAAATGAACTGTTCTGTATCCCTAGGTAGTTGAAATAGAAAACGTTCTTCAGCAAAAACAATTTTGTGTGCAAAAAGACACACAATTCCTGCATCTGAAAAATTAACCCAGCCTAACTGCAGTGAAGCAGAAGTCTGAATGTCTATAGTGATGTGAAGCTGTGAAGTGGAAATAATCTCTAAGTGGCTTTTTGGAGCAATTGTATCATGTTGCCAAGTTTCTGTAAGATTTGGAGCAATTGTATCATGTTGCCAGGTTTCTGTAAGACTCCATGATATTAGTATTATTTGATTAATTGCTGAATAATGGACAAAGATTGCCAACTCTACTATGAGGATGTAGTTAAAAAAAAAAGTCTTTTATCATTGACAATAATTTAACTTTACGTTGCTAACACTCACTAGTAAGTTACTTAAATGTACATTATTATAATATTATTACCACTGACGTGTGTCCTTTAAGAGCATGCTTTGCATTTCGAAATGCAGCTCTACACTGCACTTGACCTCTGTGATCCAACAGTTCTTTTCAGTATTTCTAACTTTTGTGAATTTGGTATATTAACTACTGTGAGATGTAAAAGGGCATTTTGCATCTGTCGTCCAAGTGACATTTAACACTAAACTGTCCAAAGCATTAGGGGGTGCATTGCTAGAATACGTGTGTGCCAGAACTGAGGGAGGAATAACATGAACAGCGTTTGCACTATTAGCAGTTGTTCTCTCTGCTGTAAGAGTGCCAGCACAGCAGGTATCTGTTCTTCAGAGAGACTTCTGATCCATATGTTCTTCCTGTGCTAAAGTTAGTGCTAAACCTCTGCTGGACTTTGTATGATCTGCAAGCTGTAAGACAGATTTTTACCAAAAACTCTTGTAAACAGGATGCCTTAGCTTAATGTTACATTTTTCTTTTAAGAAAATGAAAAGCCCATCCTTTTCTGTTTTTCTTCCTTGTCTGAAGCCCAAGTATATTATTTGAGAAGAGCACTGTTTTAAAGTAATAATTTCCATTTGGGATTACACTATGACTTAATCTCACTGCAAAATGTTTGCATTAAATAAATGGAAAGCATAATTAAAAAAGAAAAGGATAATTAAAAAAGAAAAACTGCTAAGAGTATTAGTAAAAACATGGTAGAACACATCTCAGTGAAATGCTTAACAACTCCCAAATCAAGTATTTTACATATCATACAAGTATTTTATGTATTATACTTCTCATTTATGAAGAAGGTTAGCACCATTTCATTTTGCTGTGTTACTGAATATTAGGAAGCACAGAAAGAGCTCATAAAGTATTTCCATTAATAAGTTCTCCTTCCTGTATCCTTCACCTTTCTGTTATCCTTCACCAGAACACCCAATTCACGTTATAAAAAAAAAAAAAAAAAAAAAAAAAAAAAAAAGACTAACAGGAATCAAAAGCTACACAACACAGATGCTACTCCAGTCACCAGAATCAGGTCAGTTTTTAACTTCATTAAATTGCTGTCTCGGTGTCTGCTGACATGCATCAGACTTTGGAGAGTCTTTACTCATCAGGTATTCTCTAAGATTGTTAACAAGAACAGCAACGCTCATCAGGGGTCCCCAAAAAGCAGCTAATTAGGGGACAAAGGTGGTTCAGCTTGTGACAATTACACCTGTAGGTCCCTGTAGAAACACCAAAATCTTGAACAAACGTATGTTTGGTTGCTTAGTACACGAAATAAAGAGCCAGTCCATTAAAAAAATGAGAAGCAGAAACTGTCAACCATTTGAAAAGCTTTACGAAAATGATCATCCAATTAGTGGCTATGATCAAATCAGGCATGAACTCTCTCTGGATGGCTCCATAATTTTCCTTCTTGCATGGTGTAATTTCATATAGCTCAAATGAACTCGTGAGAGGTAATTCAGTTCCAAACAGTTTTCTCATCACTGCTAATTATACTAATACATTGAAATGCCTCCTACAAAATGCATGAGCCCTTTAAGCCACCTCATTAATGTGATATAATTTTTGCCAGAATATATATCAAACCTATTATCACCACAGGTTTTCTTTAGCATTTTTTTTTCAGAATGTCTATCAAAAAGCTGAAAAAGTAGATTTTTTTGGTCTGTTCTCAACATAATTAACTGTTTCTTTGAACTGTAGTTGTCTTTAGTTGTATTGTGGTATTTTCTTTAAAGAGTACTGGAAAAATATGGTATGATAGGGGTATTCCTCATACCTACAGGTTCTTTTTCCTGAGTATTTGATGCCTTAAATCTTTTTTCAGTTGTAGCTGATTCTTTAAATGGCAAATGGTGCATGCAATAATGTGCAAAAATGAGTTATACAAACTGAAAGCAGGGGTGTAAAAAGAAGCATCATCTGAGACTAAAATAAAGACAGATTTTATGGTATTTATGTCAGTTAATTTAACTGCTGGTAGGGGCTTTTGTTGAAACATGAGTTAGTTCCAGTGTTTAACCTTGCAGCATTAATTTATGCTTTATGGCATGAGTACTTCATCACTCCCTCCTTGGGAAGACAGTTATCTCATTAGCCAGAATTTAATGAAATGCAAGGATACACTTCTTAATTTCAAAGATTACTATAACACAAATCAGGTGTAAATCTCAGCCTGACTGTCCCTTCCCTTTGCCTGTTTAAAAAAATAGGTTCATTCTGCAATCATATCACAGAAATTCATCTGGTGGGATAAATTTCACTACTGCTATTCTAAAGGCATTTCTCATCTGTGAAAGTTAGTTTTACTTTGCATTCAGTAGTACTAGTGACATTTAAGGTCTGTGCAAAGGTTAAGATTTATAACCCATTGTAACTACTGTGAACGATTAAAAATGTATATTGTTGATTTCATTAGGGAAGGGAGTCTTGCACAAGAGCTATTGAGAATAATCTGGGCTCATTCTCATAGAAATCTATCTAGATCTACAATAATATGAGCAAACATATTATCTACTATATGAGACTGATATAACTGACAAGACTAATGTTATATAGTTTTTTGTACTGGTGCCTATCACCATATCCTAAATCCCAGTCAACATACAATATTGTTCTGCCTTGTGGTCTCATTTCTTTGAAAGACAGGGTGCTCAGAAATGGTTTACAATGTTTTTCATGCCCCTTTCTTTTATTACTTAAATGTTGTCATAAATTAGCTTAGTTTCTTATTGAAATCTCCATCCTGCAGCTCCCTGCATGGGAGGGTACTTCAGCGAACAATAGCGAAATCTAGAGAATTCATTATGCAAAATATTTTTTCAGTGAAAAATGCAGGTGCTAAGCTCTTGTTCATAATAGCAAATTCTTTGTTTCAGTATCAAAGCGGACAAATTTATCAAAGATTCTTGGTCTTCTATAATGTTAATGCATATAATATTATGTTACGTAATATTTACTTACCAAATGTATAAGTATGAGGACATAAATGCATATTTTCCCTAAAGCTAATAAATAATAATAGCAGTATTTCACATCTATACTCCATTACAAATTATATCTCACATTTTAAGACTGTGAAGTTATGACCAGTTGGATACCTTACATAGGACCTGAACAACAAAATACTGGACAGGAAAAAGAAACTCAGACCAAGCCTTGTATACTGGAATCGGGCTGGGTTTTCAAATTCTAAGTACTGAAGGAAGGAGGGAATATCCTTGGTTTGGCTTTCAGTACGGTGAGGGATTTCTATATTGTTTAAATGCATTTTATAGTAAATTTTTAAAAATTTGTATATAGTAGAAAATAGCAACTGTTGCCTAATATGCATAGCGGTCTGAAATATCATTATTTTTGCAGCAGACCAAGAAAGACAAGTGTGTTTCCAAACTAGAGTGTGGCCTTTGTTTTCTGCAGCCCTAGTTACATCTTTTGTGCAAAGGCAGCCAGAAGTTTGGCATGACCGGGTCACATCTGTTTGTCGTTAAGTAGACTTAGAAACTGGACAATGCAGACTGGATAGCTGTGAACTTCAGGGAGTGCCATTAAAAATAAAACCAGGCAAGGAACACGCTCAGAGAACAAGCGTTTACGCTGCCTCATAGGATGTGCGTCTACATACTGGTCCTGAAGACTTTGGTATGGAAATCCATGTTGTTAGTCTGGTTCTGTACAGCAATATGTATGAAATAAGCTGCAACACATTGATTCAAGATGGTTATGGAGAACATTCATGCTAAATCTAGGATTTTCCATCTGTTTTAAATACTTTCAGAATCTTGTCAGAATAGATCATTGCATTTTCATCCACTGGATCCAGCCCTGTCAGGGTGAAGCCATGTACTGTGGCAGGCACTGTCACACCATTTATTATGTTTGTTTAACCCATTGGAGTCTAATCTGACTCTACCAGTTAGTTGCCACTACACTAAATTGTAATAATAATAGGACACTATGGCAAGGGGTCATACCGAAGCATATCCCTATGCTTCAGCATATGAGCTCAGCTATGAGACTTGCTGAGCAAAGTCCAATAGAGTTATAGAGTGGACAGGACCTCAGTGGTCATGATTTTATCCTCTGCAATAAACTTGCATGGGTTTCTGTATTCCTGCCTACAAAAGATGGAGTGCCTGAACCAGTCCTACCTAAACTCACACTTCTTTCAAAAGAATCTGACTTGTTCAGGCTAGACACAAAAGCTATTTCAAACACTATTACTTTATACTGATTTTAATATATTATGTAACTGTACATTTATTACTTGATGTCAAAGGATGAATTGGCCCCTGAAGAGTCTTGAGTCCAAGAACACCCTTTGCTTGCCTCATCTTTCCTTTAGGTGGACACTGAGATGGTGGGATGCAGGGAAAGGTATTCGTAAGAAATACTGGGCAAGGAAAATGATCTGGAAGAAGACTTGCAGTGCTAGTAAGAGAAAGGCCTGGCTGAGAATACCTTACATATCTTCAACTGTACAAGAAACCTACTGAATCAGAAACTAGGAGGCAGAACTTGACTTTTCATGTTGATTTGTTTTTGACTTTTCACAATCATGTGCCTAAGGCAAAGGTTTGAAGCACTAACAGAATAGTGGACAAGTTGGCTTCTTGACTTATGGGATAGTACGAGTAAATGAGTAGACTTGAAATCCAGCAGTGGATTTTGTGAAGCCTTTTTATATATAGAAACTATTGTTTTACAAAATGTCAGCTTTCCCCAAAAGTAGATGAAAAAATAAAGGCATTTCAAATTAAACCACCTAGTAGAGTATTTGCTAAATGAGGCCAAGCTCAATGACATTTGCAATTTTTCAGATCAATAATTTTCCTTTGGAAATTCTTGGATTTTTAACAGAAAGCTTATGAATTTGTGAACTTTTATATCCCTTCCCTCATTCCTCCTTGTTCAAGGATATATACAGTTCTACATTGGCAAGAACTGTATTTGCTCTCCAGAATTCTTGTCAGTCCTGGAGTAGTTTTAATCTGATCATCTTCTCTTTCTCAGTAGCTCTGCTGATAACTTTGAAAGGGGAATTTTTATTCATGGCTGCTCTCCAGTTTATTTTATTTTTGCCTTTCCAGCCGTGCTTTTTCACATACCACCTTGGAACAAGTGCTGCCTCCATTCCAGCGGCTTGTATACACAAGGCTCAATTGCCCTAGCTTTTGGAAGAAGTTTATTTTTCTTTAAAGTCTAGACACACATGTGAAGGTAGATAGAGGCCTAGATCTTGATTTCTAAAGAAATAATACAAGCAGGGAAGAGAGTGATTATTCACTATACTTACAGATAGAATGAAACTCACTGCTATTCAGTTTTTTGACAACGTACTTCCTTGCATAAATAAATACTAGCTTGAAATCTATGAATCTGAATTAGGTTTAATGATTACAACAGGGAACCAGAAATCAGGGTGGCCAGATTCTGTTCTAATCTCTATATTTAGGGTTCAGCTATACGATCAAGTTACCATTGCTTTAAGAATTACTGTGTGAGCTCCTAGCCTGTGGCAAATCCAAAATAAAGTGCATTAGTAGAGCATTCTTTAATTAAAGTTTAACCTTGTGTGTTTTACCTTGTATTTGACACAAACCGAGAGTGAATAAATAGCCACCACCGCTCAGCTGATGCATAGCAACTCATTAACCTACAGGGCTCAGAAACATCACTGTTACTGTTAGGTATTGACTTAAGTCACTCCTAAGTTACGGCCAGTTTCATGAGATGACCAGTTTCAGAGAATTTTAGACCTGTTTGTTGATATTTTGCTGGAAAAATGGTAGGTATAGATGTTTAGAAATTCCAGCAAGCTCAACTGTCAATCACTATTTCATATTTTCTGCTTTTTAACCTGGATGTAAAATATAAATAATATTATTAATCACACTTAAGCAGGCAAAAATATTCTGAGATGTAAGAAGTTGTTTCCAATTCTTTTAAAATCCATCAAGATTCTTTGTATTGTCAGTTTGAGTTTTTAGTTTTTATATTGACATTGTTTTCTCTGTGAATATGAAGACCAGAAGTTTATTTTTAAAAATGAATTAGATTCTCACACATTAGTGTGAGTTTGAGGGCTTTTAGGAAGACACCAATTTTTTCTAAGAGCTAGCAGCACTTACTGTATAGACCTGTAAGATTCTCAGAGGTTTGTGGCTGGGCTTAAAGCATAGAATTTTTCACTGAAGTCAACCCTTTTTCATTGACTTTCACATATGGAGGAACAAGTCCTGTGTAGGTGAAGTAACTAGGTTAGGAAAAATTCTTTGAAAACCTCACTTTTATAAATACAAAGCAAGTGTCTCCTCTCATCGCTTCATCCTTTGCAGGGATGAAGCAAGGAGTGTGCATTAGACTGATGGAGGAAGTCAGAAAAATTACCCTCCTGTGTACGCATGTTCTCTTTGTGTAAAGCTTAGGTATATGCAGAAAGGCTGTAGCAGTAGATAAATACCATGTGTCGCTAATCAATATAATTTCTTGTTCAGTGTCTGAAGAAAGTGACCCAGTTTATTTTAACGCTGCAGACGATCATTTATTATATGTCTCAAAGCAATTAAAAGAGAACCAATCCGGATCTAACTGAAAGAACAGCACAAAAACCAATCGTGGCCTCTCCCAGTCTAATCTGAGATGATGAGGAAGAAGATGAGGAGGGTGGCAACTGGAAATTGAGGACTAAGCCACCTGCACAGTTTTTCAGATTTGCTTCTTCCGTATGTTTGTCTGCATTTTTTGACACCTTAACTGTTCTAGTCAAACAGCAAGGCTATTTCTGACTTTGTGTTTCTGTGGGTTCACAGTGGGCTTATTTTCATTCTTTTCTTGTATTTACTTGATGATCTGAAGCATCAGCTTTGCTTCTGTTTGGGGACTGTCACAAACAGAGGTTAAAATGTTACAATAATTATTTACCTCGCAGCATGACTATAACTGGCATAGAGCATCTGGTGTATAAAAAGTGAGTTCATGTTAGCTAATTCTGTTTCCATGAGGGCAAGGGTCTTGATTTATTTGGGTGGGCTACTGACAAGTATCAGCTGACCATAAAAACTATAGTTTTAATTCTTTTAGAGATCAGGGAGCAACACTTAGTCTTGTATAAATTAATTTTTAGATTTCCCTATTCATAGAGACATTAATGAAGAAAAGCTGCAAGAGAAAACAGACCATTTTCAGGAATGTGTTTCAGAACATTAACACCTTAATTTACATAAAATTAGTTACATACTGCTGCAGTAATTTAATTTGTTTGACCGGAACTTTGCAACTGTGAAAAATAAATTCAGAAAGGCAAATCAGGAGCCACTAATTTCTCCAAGTGGTTGATTTCAGGACAAAATGAAATCAGAACGGTTTAACTGCAAGTCATCTAAAAATGTAGTGTATTGCCAAATTTGGAAAGCTTGGATTTGGATTAAGCCATTAAAAAAAAAAGGAAATTAAAAAAAAATCCCTATGCTTGAAACAATTGCTATTTTTCTCATATATATAGAATGGGACATAAAATTGCAAATTGACTATAAGATTTTTAGATATGGCACTGAAAATCAGTCAAGTAGCTTAACAAAAATCTTTGAGGGAAAAAGCCACGGGGAAACAAAAATCATAACTGTGGGGGAAAAGGGAGGCTTTTAACTTCCTTTCTTAAAAAAGAAAAAAAAATGAAACATTCCTCTTATTTCTAGACTTAGCTGAAAATAAGATGCAAAGTAAGTATCCTGAGTATTCAGCTCCTTGATATGCAGAACTTACCCATCATCTTTCTTCAGTAAAAATTAAAATCCACCTTTTCATATCTTTCTAAAAACTGTCTTTAATTCAATTATCCACTGGGATTAAGCTGTAGTATATGTATTATGTGGTTAAAACAGTGAAAGCTATCTAGTGAAGATTCATTTAGATCAGTAAAATGATGATTTATTCTATTTATCTGTTCACGCACATCAGAAAATGGAGAATAAGCTACGCTGATCATGCAGAAAAATACCAGATGCAAAAGGGTATGGTTTGATCACGTTACAACTTCATTAACATCTCTGAATTATCCACCAATAACTCTGATAGTACAGGTTGTGATTCTGAAACTGTCTTGTCTGATGAAATGCAATGACAGTCTCCTGTGTCTGCTTGACTCAGTATGTTCCCAGACAGGAACTCTAATATTAGTCAAAATACAAAACTTCTCTGGCCAGCCATATAGAGTCCTTTCCTCTGAACGATTCAAGTATCCAGCCTGATTCCTTAGACAGGAAATTATAGACCACCCTTTTTTCTGATCTTTGGTAACTCACTGGTGAAAGCCTGGAAGGTTCCTGCCACCCTCTTGATGTAGCATGTTCTTGCAGTTACAGTTCAGAAAAGCGCTAGGATCTGTCCTAAATCTCAGCTAACCTAGGCATAAATCCGCGGTGCCCTGTAACTCGAGGTGGCTAAGGACAGCTGCCGCACATGGACCAGAGGCAGTAGCCCTCTGCCTGTAGCCACTGGCCACATCCCCATGGCTCTGCACTTGCAAAGCCTCGTATTGGAGCAGGAGGGTAAGTCTGGAGGCCTAAAGTTTCTCTACGTTTTTCCCCAAAGGAATAATGGATGATTTTTATCCCTGTTAGCCTGCCAAAACACCAAAGAAAGGGCCCTTCTAAGGCCACAGCTTTTTTTTTTTTTTTTTTTTTTTTTTTTTTTTTTTTTTTTTAACTGCCTGGAAAAGATTTCAAAGTTAAATTAGCGGGAGAAAAAGATCTACACTCAGCATAATTACACTGCTGCACCTCTTACAAAATTAAGTGCCTGAATTTGACGAGTCACAGTGATGCATGTTACAAATATCATATTGGTGACTGAACCACATAAAGACCAAGAAACATGAAGGCATATTCAAGAAGTGTCATGCAGAAAAGCAGATTTTTTTGGTGAGTTACTACTATTTAGCTCCTTAGCTACGTCATTTTAGAACAAAAACACAGGTTTCCATGAAACAAGATCAGCTAAAATTAAGAAACATAAACTGCTGAATTATATGTCAATCTTGTCTGGACTGTATACCATAAAATCAACTTAATAGTGAGTACAGTCTGTGCTTATTCTTCCCCAGAAAGAACATAGCCATTTGAAACATCCTTATTCTATCTGTATATTCCTTATCAATGAAGAATACTGGCATATCTCAGAGCTATCCCACCACAAGTGATGGTGCTGCTGAGCTCAGAAAGCTTTAAATATGTTACTAAATTTTGTGCAAATGCTATTCGAACGATTTTTAGCTAATATGCCTTATGTTATAAATAATGGGCCACATCATATTGATGAACCTCTAATGATTTTCAACAAGAATTTGACCCTTCTACATCAATTGTGGCCCTACTGTGGTCTGTGTATGTGGAATGCATATGCAGTACGGGAAGCTTGAATTTACAGCATGCAAACTAGTATGCATTAAGTCCCTTTGGAGGGGTTCTTAATGCACGCTAAACGCCACGTAATCTGCACCACTTTCCAACTGGAATAAGTCACCGCACACAAAGGCACGCTTACACAGAGTGAGTGCACAGAATTATTGCAGGGTAGCTGCTGCGTTGTTATATATTTTCCCTTCATGGACAAGTGGCCAGTGAGTGCTTTAGAAGTATATTGGTTAAACTTAGAGCAATAAATCTGTGCTGTATGACAAACAAAAATAGAAAAGCTTCTGGTATTGTGAAAAACCTATGTTTTTCAAGAGAAATCTCATGTGTCCATTACCTGAACTTTTCTTAGTATGAATTGTCTTCTAATATACACATGACTGAATGGATACCATCTTCATTTATTTGGAATCATACAGTTAAATATGACCAAGAGCCATCGCTGAGAAGCAACCAGATTCAAACGCTGCAGCGGTGCTTGGACATATGAGTTTCTCAGGAGTCAAGGATCTATAGTGAACCAGATACTGCCAATGTCTAGTCCTGTCCAGTCTAACTCTGTAAGATGTTAAAATACTTTCATACTCATCTCAGTTCAGTCCAGGCGCTAGGAAGAAATCCAGTTTTACGTGAGTAGCCAGGCTTGCGGTCCATCAGGCATTCCTCTGCAACCACTGCTAACCACAGAAGTAAACTGTCGGACCAAGTTACTGCAGCAGTTGCGCTAGTGTCGGCTGTTTGGCCGGATTCACCTGAAGGCATTCAGTCTCTCAGGATGAGGTAAAAGCAAGCGCATCTCTTTGAAGCTGGAAAACGTACTGCTATCTCTGTTTAATAGCAATATTGAATAGCGATGTGTCTGTTTCCTACTGGAAAGTATATATCGTTAGTTCAGCTTCCTGGATCTTGAAAAATCTCCTGTTAGCAGAGTTCTTCTTTAGTCCTAACATGAACAAAAGTACCTCCTGTACTCCTAATTCTGCAGCTGCCTTAATGAGAAAACACGAAGTTATGCTTGGATATTTTTAATGAACTCTACTATAAGATCCCAGCAGTAACAGTTCAGGTGCTCTGTGTCAGCGGTGACTGTTCGAAAGTGCTGTGTAATGTAAGAAGTTATAGCTAGGACTTGGATGAATGTTCCAAGAACTGGCTTTTCAGTGTGAGGAAATCGTTTAAGTGCTTTTGGTTTTCATCAAATACTCTAAGTGGCTTTTTAATGAATAGATTTGTAAGAATAACATACTGTCTGTGCACTGAACTGAATCATACAAGAATATATGGAAGTTCTTTTGGAAAAACACCAGATAAAAGAGTACACTTGATTAAAAACAATAAATGTCCATTGCACCAAAAGAATAAAAAAATGACGTAGAAATTTGAATGGATAAAAATCTTAGTTTTAACTTTTTTTCAGTGTACTAGATTAAAACTCATTTCACAAAACAGCAGAGATTCTAGTTGAATATCTGTTAAAAGAATAGACCTGTGAAAAGAGTATTGTATAAATTTTGTGCAATAAGGATATCCATTTAATAGGTTTCCCCACCAGCTTTGATCGCATTTGGAATTATTCTGCTTTTTGCATTTTCTCAGTTATTTTTTAAACTTTTTTATGCTTTCTTTGAAATATATGAACCTTTTAATGTATGGATAATTTATTCAGCTCCTAAATTTAAATGCCTGGTGGGCGTAATTTTCCTATTTTAGTTTACTTCTATAGCTGCCTTCACTTTGTCTGGAATATATTATTCATTGTCTCCAAATTATAACAGGACTGACGTGTTAGAGTATAACTCCTTAAATTCATTTCAATATTTTAACTATTTGCATAACAATCCAAGGGGTAGAAAGCTTTTCTGGCAATCTCTTTGTCTCAAAGAAATTGTCAGAGACTTCTAATGCTATTAATTGTGTTTGCAAGAAAGTGCAAAATATTTTAATATGACCTTATGAATATGAACATGAAGATGTTTGTGCCAGTATTGTGACTTTTTTGTAATTTGAAAATGTTCTCACAAATTAGGGGTTATTAAGTCTGTATAAAGATGCAGATCCAAGAGTCCTTATGCAGGTAAAGCTCTTCATTGACATCACTGGAGAGTCATAACTGCTGGATGACACCATCACATTTTCTTGTTTTCATGACCAAAACAGATTTTGAAGTGGTTCTTAAAACGTATCCTATTGAATCACATTGTTATTTCACCATAAAAACAAACTTTTCTTCATTTAGGAGATGAAATGTAAGCAACTTCACTTGGCCAGCTGCAAAGGCCCCTTACACAGCACTGTGTGTAGCGGAAGGAGGAGCTGAGCACGGCTGTAGTTGGTAGAGATGCAAAGTGATCCAGCACCATTCCTTCTGTGCTGTGTAGGAAGGGAGCTGGTTGAATGAAGACCCAGCACTTTGGGTCCTGGCATAGCTCCTGGCTGAAACGTGCAGCAGGATTCCAAGTCTGCTGGAGATTTCTGCTAACATCCCGAAGGGCCACAAAACGGCTGCTTAAAAAAAAAAAAAAAAAAAAAAAAAAAAAAAAAAAAAAGCTAGAATTTACTTGAATGTAAAGTAGAAGGTCAAACTTCTTAAGGAAAATTCAGAATGAGACAGAATAGAAATGATATGAGCCTGTAAAGAAATATTCCCCCTACCCACAGTGGCAAGACTTGGAGTGTCTCTCCTTCTGCATGACTCCTCATCCAGCTTTTTGGTCTCTCTGGCTCTCCAGGAAAAGTCTTTCCATCCTGGGCTCTGCTGAGCCCCATGCTCTCACTTTTGCCAGCTCTCATCTGCCTGTCCTCCCTCCTCCTCTCAAAACTTGTTTCCCTGAGCACAGCTGGTGTCGGTGCCAGCTGCTCCCTCAGGACTGGGAGCCAAGGGCGTCCCAGTGCTGGCCATGCCCTCACCAACGGTGCCATCCCATGGCTTGGGACATGGTGGGCAGAGCTGGGTGCTGGCAATGGGGCCCATCAACAGCCCGAGGCACGGCAGGAGGATACACCAGGTCCAAGGTCCAACCAGAGGCTCCAGTCAGGAGGAAAAGGAGACAAGGCCAGAGACAACATTCTAGGATATTCTCTAACTTCTCCTGAAGAAACTGAGCCACTGTTTGGAAAGAAATATCAGATTCACAGAGCCAGCAGGAGTGAGCAACACATTCCCATGAAGTCCTTCTACTGGATCGACTTAGAGATTCTTCAAGATAAAAAAGCCCTTACTTTTACTATGTGGGAATATTTATGTGGATCTGAAATAAAGTGTCTTTGGCACTGTGGAGGACTGAAGCTGAAGTCTCCCGAACTGTAGGCTGTATGACTGTAAGTTGTCATATTTCTGAGGACTCAAAAAAGTCATAAAGTCTGCTATGTCTTACAGCAAATGTTTATTAATTTTTTTGCTCATTCCTTTTCACACAGTGTTAAAGGGAAAGATGGCATTTAATTTCATTAGGCAAACGAACCAAAAGAAACCTGACAAAAAACTTATAAACTCAAATTCTCAGTTCATACCTCAGTCCCACTGGAAAACTGGGAATTTTGACTAGCTTCAGCTGGACCAAGACTTCAGCACTTGTGTTTTTCTTTAGGCTTGTCCATTAGGCAGTCTGCATACCCTTTTTTTTTTTTTTTTTTTTTTTTTTTTTTGCAAAGATACAGAATTCTGTAAGCAAGATATTTGTTGGTGGATTGTATTACTATTTTACTGCCTAATCTTAATGTATCCTAGCTAAACTCAAGCTTTTCTGGGAATGTCTTCTACTATAACTGTTCTTAGAGTTTGAGTAGACCAAGAGGGCTTGGTCTGTTCAGCAGCGCTCTGCAAGCGCAAGGATAAAGAAACCGGTTTCTGATCAGAAATCCTTGTCTTAGTAGAGGCTGGTTCCATTAAATGCATTTGATAGCACAAAGCTCATATAGAGTGTCAGAAGAGAGCAACGGGGGGGGGGGGGTCAGAAAAATATGACTTAAAAGGAATGTAGGTAGTTGGCCTAGTTGGATAACTCATAAGGAATAGAGATTCTATTGCAAGTTTGTCTGTGAAATTAGGAAATGATTGCTAACTATACGCAGAGCTATTTCTAAATGTAAAAGCAATTATCTATTTTCAGTTTTGAAGCATATGAAGTTTTTATAGCATTAAAAAAATGTAGAAATATATTGAGCTGAAATTTACTTTATAATTTGTAAGTTTGGGCCATACCTTTGAACTTCACCACCAAAGCCTGTGTTGTAATTATTACATTTTTTTTTTAACTAGGGAAAAAAAGCATATTTCCAAAGCAGGTTGTCTGTATACAGCCTAATAAATGATGTAGCCTAATTAAAAAAAATATTTTTTTTGCCATTTAGATCCAAACAAAAACACTAGTTTGGGGGTTTTGAGGAATAAATATTTTAAAATAGATTGTTATAGTTTAAAATATAACTGTTGCACATAGGATTTTTTTGTTCATTTGCTTTTAATTTAGCTTTCTGCAAGGATCAAAATGTCTCCTCCTGGTGGTGCTCCTTTCTTCCTGCCTTGATGGTGTTTTCCATTCCTTCACAGCCTATCCTGAAGTTATGTTCTTTCAGTATTATAGATGTCTGGCACATATATAGAGCTTTGATATAATTATCAGTATTTTTTTCATTTTTTTAAAGTGTCAGGCAGATCTCTGAGTTTCAGAGCAACCTGTTAGATACAGTTCTTGCAGGAGCACTGCTCCCAAACTGTGGTTTTGTAGTGGATCTCACGATATGCAATAAACTTTGTATAAAATGACGTGTAATAGAGAAGTGTCTGTGATAGAAGGATTTTGTATTTTCAAAGTTTAAAATATTCCATCTCACGTGCCCGTGAATACCAGTAGATCAAGCAGCACATTTGGAACAGGTAGAACTAACTCTTAGAGGGGATAATACCAAAGAGTCCCACGGACGACTGGCCCTTGAGCGATATATAAATGGGAAGCACACAGACGAGCGCGAGGCATTGGGGGTGGCTGCCTTCACGAGCTCCTAAAGCACACTGCCTGAAATTTGTGGAGGAAGTTGAGAGACATGGTGGCATCTTCACTTCAAACAGGGAACGCTTCTCCGGGGCTTTGGAAAGCCTTTGTTACTCTCCAGTAGGTAGGAGGAACAAGTTTACTACAGCAAAGGATCTTGCCTACTGAAAAAGGCTGGCATTACAGCAGGAGGAGAAACAGGCGGTGGTGTTAGCCTTCGATATTTCCCTGTGCTTACATTCTGTCTTCAGCCTGCTCCTCCTCCTTCTGTCTGCCTGTTTCAACATGCAAACTTGGTCTGACCTGAAATTAGCCATGTTCACTCTGCGGTCTCGTCTTGCCTGCCTGGAAGAAAGTGAAGAGTTTGGGTGGCGAATGCTTATGAAACTCACTGCATATTTACATGATCAAATGGATATTTGGATACATTCAGTAAGTCTTAAATTCAACATTTAAATATAAAACTGATGTAGGAACCCTACATTAATTGTTTCAGGCTCCATATGAAGCATATTCCCACTGATTAAAACATGTAGAGATGAAAGCGTATATATGAATCTCAAGTTTTGGGGAGTAGGATACATATCCTCAAAATTACCAGAAGGCTGGCATGTGGTTAAGGCATTGGACTGAGAATTGGGAGGTCTGGGTTCACTTTAGTCTTCTATGAGACATTATAGGAACAACTTTCTCATTCTGTGCCTTAGTTTTCATCAATAAAAAGTAAATAATAATGCTCTTTTTCTCTGACCCTTTGATTGTCTTGTCTGTATTCTGAGCTCTTTGGATCTGTGAGGGACTGTTTCCTATTTCATGTTTCTAATAACCCCAAGGGACATATTATCTGTTAGACTTTCTTGGCAGTTCCAGTATGAAAATAGTAATAGAACACTACCATCAGTCTGTTAAAGTAGTTACTAAGAAAAAAGTTGAAAACTAATAAGTAGAAAATCAGGTAAGAACAATGAAGTAATACAGCAGAAGTCTTTACTTTTTACACACTTTACTATTTTAAAAGTTAAATAAATGAAACTTAGGAACAATATTTGAGAAATAGAGATATACTGCAAAACACAGAAGCAAAACCAGAACCTGAAGAAGTGGTAGTGTGCCAGACGTCATGTATTTGTTTTACTCTAAGATGATATGCATCCACGGTGCAATTCCAAATTACCTGAAGGAGATGATTGCCAGGAGCACAGTAAGACCTTTAAATTACTAGCTATGTTTTGGTTAGTAGTAAATAGCAATATTTTATATTATAAAGTATCGGTTTGCCACATACACCAGCCTGGTTGGGTGTATGCAAAATAGTGTGCTGTGCCTGATAGTATTGATAGAAATATTTAGCGATCTATAACAGTATTTTAAATGACACTACCTGCCGATGGTTTTATGGTGGGGACGTGTCTCCTGCTGTATAGCAGCTATCCATAACTGGAGCTGGTTTGAAAGGCCCCAGCAAGTCAAGCTGTTGCAGCAGTCACATGTTGATCTGATCTACAGAGGCAGTGGGTGCAAGTTCTGTTGAATATTTGTCTTACTTGGCAGTAAGTTAAGCAGTGTGAAAAACTGGGCAAATGCTTTTTTGGGTCATTATGTTATTGTGCATCATCTACAATATATTAATATACTTTGAGCTTGTGTACATGTCTTGTTAAATTTATTTGTTTTTAACAAATCATTTTTGAAAACCTGCACACTTTATCACAACTGCTTCTTAAATCTAACATATTTATCATAAAGTATTTTATTTATTGAATTTTATTTGCCATCAAGAGAGACAGACATGAATATAATGTTTAAAAAGATGTCTATTGATGTGAGAAAAATGCAAGCCGTGTGGTAGAAGCTCAGTGAGTGGGAGAAATGTAAATGTTCTCTGCATTTTATCTCACATGACAGAATGCATTATGGTCAAAATAGTGTCTTCTCTGAGACACAGGTTTCTAACATCTGCATAATACACACTTTTATGTAAGCTTTTTATTCTGCATGCAATTGTTTAGTTAAATGCCCTATAGTCTCACTTATAAGACCCTCTTTTATGCCATTACCTTCTTTAGGTTCTGTACCTTGGATACATATAACCCAATTATAATTACCATGACAATATATAACACCTTTTTGAAACCCTCCTCATGCTTTATAGGGGTGTGGTACATACTGATGTCAGAAACAAGCTATTTTCATCAGACAATTAGTTGTCTTTGACACAGGCTTGCATTTCCCACCAATTAGTACAAGCGGCAGGGTGCATTTCCAGAATTTTGCAGAGCCAGCAGCTCCAGCTATTATGTGGAATTTAGGATATTTAAATAAGTTCCAATGCATATTCTGGCTTCTCTTAATTTGTTAAAATCAACAGCCACTTTTTGTCTGTGAATCATTTTTGATGCATATAGATTTATAATGCATATAGATTAGAGGTTTTATGAGGTTTATTCTTCCTGTCAACAAAGAGTTTTAGTTTTAATTTTAGTCTTTCATACCTGATGAATGCTATTAGCAGCAGTTGAACAAAAGCTCAAAGTTACAATATCCTGTGTAGCAGTTCAATTATTAAGCAAGGACTTGTGAGGTTCACAAAATAGACCACAGTCTTCTAATCAGATATGCAAATACAAAACTAGCGCGTTGGTCAGATTTTAATGGATTTTTGTATATTATGAGTAGCTATACAGAAGTTGGGCTCAAATGTTCTTCTCTAGTGTGCCATGAAATCGTCTCAGAAATGTCTTCAGATGTTACGGATCATAGTTTCGCAGCACGCAAAATGAGTCAGAATAATTTAGTGTTGCTGTGGCCAATTTTGCCATGGTGGTCGGCAGTGCTGAAGGGCTAGTGCCTGATCAAAAGCCATCATAGCTCAGCACAGACTCCTGTTTGTGTCAGGAGGGCTTTCAGTGAGTTCCCCTCCCAAAGGGGGGGCAGCATCAGAGCATCCTGCACACTTCCTCCCAGAGGTACCGTGGCCCACTCTCGGGAGGGCGGTTTGTAGCTCAGATTGGCACGTTTTACAGTAAACGTAAAGGCCAGAATAACAGCTTCCATGCAGATGTGCCTGGCCACCTCCTTGATAGACCAAACTAACCATGCTTGGTAATATTGTGTGTGTATTCAGACCACACGTAGTTTGTTCATATTGCTCTTTCCTTGCTCCTGCCTTCCACTACTTTGCTTTGTTACAGAGCTGCCTCTAGCTTGCCTTAGTTTTCTTATTCTAGCAGCACACATTTTCGTGAAAAATCTCAGTTAGTTTATTTAGGTTTGCTTTTCACCACCCCTTTCTCCCTCACTTTCTTTAAAAGCTACCGAGGTCAAGAAAGACAGCGTGGTTGGATAACAGAGTTCCTAGCTGCCTGGAAATCTTGGTGGAGAGCTGGGTATAATTCAAGTCAGGAAATTCAGCCAGCATTCTTTGGAGCTCCATGGGATCATAGCTATGTCAATATTTTTGTTGTGGACAGTATGGATGAACCCTGTGGAAGCTTCCTTGGCTGAGGCCGTGATGGGATAGCGCTGGACTGCTGTTCTCTCTCGTCATTCGACTGCACAGGGAAACTTGTGGGATTTCTAGCTCCACACCGTCAGAGCCTCCGTTCTTTCTCTCAAACCTTAAATATGTGTTGTCCCACTGATGCACGGAAAGCCGTCGAAGGCGACTGTTAGCAGTAATGGGAGTTAGACACCTAAATCCCTTGCAATGAGAAAATAGGCCCCTTTCGATTTTAGAAGTCTTTCCTGTGAGGATTTCCCTTGTGTCAAGTAGGAGCGTATAAATGACCATTTTATTGTATTAAATATGTATAACATCCATCATTTTAAATACTGTGCTCTGATGAAGGCTTCTCAGTCCTGGGATCAGTTCTGAAAATATTTAAACTTGGCAAGCTAAGCATGCTCAGCTGAATAAGCCTCAGGGTCCCATTCATGGAAATGTTATATACCATTTGTGCTTAGTTTTTCAGTTAAATTACACAGAAAAAGTTGTTAGAATATTGTTTCAGCATAAAGTTCAGCATTCTAATATTCATTAATTCAGCTTCTTGACTCTCTTTAGTGGAGATTTTTCCACTCTTCAGCTGAGGTTCTGTGCAAACCTGGGAAAGAGAGGGAAAAAAAACCAGTGGGAGGTAGCAATCCACAACTGAAAACTTAGAGGTTAAGAAAAATAATAATCTTCTGGAACAAACAGAAAATGGTTGATGATGGTTGAAATCAGCTCGTCAGCTAGTATGAACATTTAGTTTTACGTCATAGTGTTCGTTCGTGTTTAAGTGTAAAGATCTCATTTTGATAGCCTTCATTCATTAAACTTTATATTTAATTAAATTGTTAAAAGACCCAGCAACTCCAAAATTAAACAAATAACCCCAGAGAACTGAGCATTAAGGAGGATCAGTACAGAATGAGAAGAATAGCACAACATAGACCAAACATGCCTTCATTTTTAAAGGCGTTCTTTCAAGTGTTTTATTTGTAATTTGCTTCACTAGGAACAAGTGTATTTCTGCAGTACTCAGACTAGCTGTATTTTAACAGAAAAAATGGAAAGAGAAATCTTTGGAGATTACTTGTGGATTTTTAACCACCATTTTTAACACTATTTTGTAGTCCGAATCAGTTTGTTTTTACTCAGTAGCCATATCTACATTTTTAAGAACACTTTAATCACCTGAATTTTCTAAGCAGACCATTGCTAGCTTATTTTTTGGTCAACTAAGAATGTGGAATTTTAAAATTAATTTTTATATGTTTTTTTTCCTAAAGATTTTCTGTTAAATGAGATTAGTTTGTGTAGATTTCACATCATAATTTTGCAACCATGTTTCATCATTACAGGAAAATGTGAGCTGCGCATCCGTTCAACCACAGGCAGTTTCAGATTGCGTGCGGCACGTTATCTTTTTATGAACTACGAAAGAATCTGCTTACAGCTTGCCTGGCTCTTCCGGCACATATAACGTATAATATAATATGATAGGACTGGAAGGTAA